>NW_009231168.1:0-16609 GCF_000690835.1 Fulmarus glacialis | reverse complement strand
CTGAACCTGCTGTACCTGAGCATCTAGTCCACAGCATTGGAGTTTAAGGAGCGTGATGAGTTCAGGAGACGACGGTGTTTGCTTCTTCACAAAGCTCTTACCCCATTTTCACAGGCCTGCAGAGACTCTTTGGCAAAATGGTCCTTGCAAGGTGAATTTCAAAGCCTTTTGTGCAGCAAAAGACTTTCCCTGCAGACATGGAAACGCTCAATACTGTGCAGACCAGGAGTACCCTGAACCTGGTTTTAGCATTGCTTCGTTGACATTTCAGCAAAGTTGCATTGAATGAATTCATCTGGGGAAGGAAATCTTGTAACCCCACATGTACCCTCACATGCGGGCTTCCCAATGTTAGCAGGAAGATGTCATTCAGGGATATGTACTCAGGACAGAAAATTGCTATTTTTCCAGGAAGTGAAATGGCAAGCAGAAAAAAGGAAAATCAGCCTGCAAATAATAACACATCTTTTAAATAGTTTTTCAGTGAAACGATATCTATTATACTAAATTTATATGTATTTTCTCACATAGAATAAACAGGTCTCCTGGTGCTAGCTTGAAGCTCTGTCAGACTGACCCTGAAAGGTAGAGGAAGATCTCCTGTGCACGTGGGACGGAGATGCCTGCAGCAGAGTGGAGGGCTCTCTGTCCAACAGCTCTTCTCTGATTTTATCAATCACTCATGGTGATATTACACAGAATTCACAAGGAGTCTTTATTTCTGCTGCCCCAAATCTCAAAGCTTTTTTAAAAATTCAGTCTGACCGTTCTTTGTGCTTGTGAACATCCTACACCCAGGAAACGTTTTAGTCCTTCTGGAGCAGGGCCTGGAAATTCATTGAAAAATAAGACCTAGTAAAATTAAAAGGTACAAAGATCATTGCTCCAGCTTGGTGGTGGGAGATGCAAGGTAATTTGCGGCTTCCTGAAAAGCCTGCTTTGGGAAGGATGTATCTGACACCCAGTCCTTGACGGGGTTCCCACACCGTTCCTCCCATTTCCTCGCTGGTCACTGTGGTGCTTGGAGTGAAGTCTTTTCGAGGCAGCATTTCCACACATTTGACTTTTACATTAAGGTAGGATTATAGCGGTAGCACATGGTTACACGCTTAAATGTGTGAAAGAAATTACACTTTATATTCTTTAACCCTATGATAATGGGCTTTGGGTGAAAAATATCATCAGTAATTTCAGATCCCGACTTTGCAGTTGGATTTTCATGGCTCATCCTTCCCACCTGGCCGGCTGCCTGTGGCTTCAACGCGACTTCACGTGGCCATAGGGATGCATCGCTGGCAGCACAGCCTGTGCAAGCCTTTGTGTCGGGGGTTGGTGGCCTCTGTGGTCAGTTCAGTGAATATCTCTTTCCACCAACACTGTTTTTTTGTTTTTTTTTTCTTAAACATCTCAATTCAGAGTCCCTGTTGTTCGGTGCAGTGTAAATTAGGCTGTATGTCCCCTGGTGCTGGGAAGTCTACCTTTCCGAAAGTAGGTTTTAACATTACTATGATTATAGCCTAATGCAAGTTTCTCTTAGGGCATGGCCTCAGTTTAAGGATTTATTTTTAGAAGAAAACTAAGTGGGTTAAACTGAAAGCAACCCAGGTGTTCAAATGTCAATGTGAAATTTAACCACCAGTAGCCAGTCAGTAGCTATTTGGGCAGAGGAAGTCGAAGGCTCTTCTTACTTGTTTGTTCCAGTATTTTTGCATATTGAAATTTTTAGACATTTGTCTGCATGATTCCTGTTGAATTTTATGAATTATAGTCTAGGTAAATTTTGGAGCATGCAATAAAATTGACATACAACCCCAAACAGACATACATTTCACTGGTCATCCTGTTGGTTTTGCATTTGCCAGGAACTCCATAGCAGTGGAGAACACCCCCCCTCTGCCACCGCAGCGAAGCTGAAGACTTTCATGTCATTTTTGCTCTTGCCAATGCAACCTGTTTGGAATAGAGAAGTTTGCGAAGGTCACCTGTTTTCAGAAGAGGTATTTCTGGTATATTTTCTGAAGATCTATGGATAACTCTAAGAAGGTTTCATTGAAAAAAAAAAAGATTAGTAACTAAATGAATTATAAGACCTGGAATATTTAAAGTTTCTGTTAATGTGTCTAAAAGTAATAGAAAGGCCATAAAAATTCTGAAATGGGGAGGGGGCAACAAATATTTTAAAACTAACTGCAGAGTGTTTGGATGGAGAGGATGCTGGAAAAGCGAATACTGGAAGAGGATATCTTGTGTATGTGCAGGTAACTGCTAACACTGCAATACCTAGCCTGCTCCTCTGAAATATTAATGATTTATTCTACGTTCAGCGGCAGTAGGTGTTACCGGAGATAGTTCTGACCATTTCTTTATCTCAGTGCTGGAGCAAACAGCTTGTTCAGGGCAGACGTCCCGCACGCTGCTATTTCCTCTGCTGTGCACAGCTCTCTGCAGAGGGACCTGCAATCTCAGCAGCAATAAGGAGATTTTTTTCACCTCACACTCCTGTCTGGCAGCATCAGCTCTGGAGTACAAAGCCTCCAAGAAAGGGGAGACGTGCACAGCGTTTATGTCAAGCTGTGCTCCAGGACCAGTGTGTGAAAATACAGATGCTTGGCCTGGATGATAACCACTAACATCAGTAATGTCTGCTTCATAAAAAAAGCAAGTTGCAGTAGCCCCTGAGCTTGGTCTTGGCAGAACGGCAGCAATATTGTCCTTGTTTAATGCGTGGAGAACTGAGGTGCTGGAAAAAGTGTGTAGGTGTCCGAAAGTACCGCCAAAGGGGTAAGGCAAGGCAGATCCTGCTTCGCTTTAAGCATCAGGGCGTCCTTCCCTCGGGCACTGCGCTAAAATTGTGTCATAGACCCGATACGCCCTACGCTGAGGCTGTTCTATTTGAGCTCGGGGGAGCTGAGCTTGACTTGCCTGTGCCCAGTTAGGGCTGGCTTATATTTCCACTACCTGTCACCCTTTTACATTCTTTGTTCATATACATAAGATAATAAGGCTGGAAGAGGAAAATGGGTATGGTGATAGAGAATATATAAAGAGAGCAGATGATGCTAAGTAATGACCGTTAAACTACGTAATAAATCCTTGGCGATAGTACAAAACCTTTGCATCTGCTCACAAGGTAGAATTATTTCATTGCTTCCAGGCCCCGTACGTGGCTATATAAGTCAGTGCATCAGCATCTTCAGGGACACATCCATAATAAAGATAATACTAATTTTCATAGCAATGTTTTTTCCTGTCAGCCAAAGGTAATTAAGTGGTTAAAGGAGAACTCAGTTTGCTACCTAATGTAAAAAAATAACTCATGCGTTTTATGTCTCCTAGTCTTCTAACTTTCACCAGTGTCAGGCCACATTGGTTTTGCATTTACTGTAACAACCTTTCAGTAGATATGAGACAGAGCATGCTAAGCGTGGGGTTTCTAATCACTTTTCTTTTGTGTCTGATATCCCAGCTATCCACGGACTTTAGGCATGATCAGATCGTGGCTCTGAACTAATCAAATTTAATGTGGAAATAAAAGAATGGATCCAAAATGAGGTGGAACTAACAAATGAAAATAATAAGGAAATTAAATGACAGTAATTGAAAAGGTTTCTAATGTCTTAGATGCAGTACAATAACACTCCTTTACTATTTAGCCAGCCTTGAGACCAGTTATTTGCTTCTAAAAAGTTTTGCAAAGGTATATAGATTGATATAAGTGCTGTATTTTCTGTACCTACTCTACCTAGACTAATTGAAAAGCTGTCATGGAAAGTAAATTGGGTTGGTGTTGGGAGTTCGTGCTTGTGCTCTGATCTTTAGGAAGCTATAGAAAATCTCCAGAAAATTAATTGTTTAGACTTGAAAGTGCTCTATTAAGCTGAGGTAATGGGCAAATTTGGCATTCCTCAACAGTGATCTCGGGTTCTTCCAGATCTTACTACACTAATCATTATTTCTGCACCATTCAGTCCCGTATTTTCTAAGTTTGCACAGCATATATTGCCAAATTACCTCTGCAGTTGACAAGGCATCATGGCAGAGGCAGGTACATTTTAAATTACAGCAAGTTTTGCATTGTTTTGAGAGAGAAGATCATCCCAGGGTGTCAGAGTTCCCACCCCCCCTAATACTAGAAGGGTTGTTAAAAATCCCCATAAGAATAAGAACGTGTGTTGACGCTTCATTTTTAATGTTGTTTATCTGTGCATATAAAAGGAAAATTTAAACCCTGTTTTCTGGCCAGGTCCCCGTGAAGTCCATCCCTCTGAGGACCACAACCCTCCCGCGCTGCAGGAGCGGTCCCTCCCCATCAGGCACTTGCCACTCCCCTTCGCCGGGGACACGTCCCGTGGTTTCATAGCCTTTCCAACCTGCAGTGCCTTCCAAGTGCAGGAAATACTTTCTTTTCTTCTCTTTGTTTGCTTTTTATGCTTTTCCTTTTAATGGTGTATTAGTGGCAGAGATGCCCATGGAAATAAAAGCTCTCCACAAAAAGGCTACAACAAAATACTTGATACCAGGGAGGGATGAATGAGACCTTGAAATTACAGCCTGCAATATATGACTCAGTCCCTCTCATGGGTACTAAAGGCATTAATTTCTGAATAGTGTCTGCTTTAGTAGGTAATTTTTGTGAAATGCCTGGAGAGGCTGGTGCATTTCACCATATACTATAATGAAGTATGGCAGGTTTTAGAGAGATGAAGGACTTTGCAAAGGTGCAGCAGCCTGACACCGGGATTCATTTTGAGCATGAGCTGGTTCCTATTTTATCTAAGCCTGATTCCGTCATCCTTGGAAAGAAGGCAGCTTGCTTTTGATGGTGAATCTTGTTATAAGTACTTATTTGGCATGCCAGTGGATAAGAAAAGCTATCATGATTTGACATGTGAAACGTGAAGTCTCAATTACTTTTATGTTGTTTTTCCTTCTGTGGATCAGGAGTGAAAAATATATTTTAATTAAAAAGTGAAATATGATATCCTGATCTCAGCATGCTTTGTGGAGAACAATCTGAATTTTGGAGTGCTTCGTAAGTCTTGGAGCAGAGCGTACGCTGCACTTCACAGGCATGGGCAGCAGCCGCGGCTGATAATACTGACTGATTTATTTGGCCATTAACTGACAGTTTCTTTACTTAAGGGGAAAGGAGGCTGCAGATGACATCCTGCATATTCAGATAGCTGTTGTCGTAACGTTCCTTTATGTATTTTACATTTTAACCTTTTTTTTCCTTGCAGGCCTAATTTTTTAAGGAAATGAGGGTTATGAGATTGTGCTTTTTGCCTGCCTTCCTCACCTCCTACCCAACCACTTTAGAATCCCTTGACCAGCCTCACCTGAATTTGATCATGAGATGAAGGCTCAGAGATATTAAATCTCTGAAAGTGCTGCTCCAACCAGTGGTGAGGCAAAGATGTTGCTCAGGTAAAACCAGGGAGAAGTTGGTTATTATGCATTTTTGCTGCTAATGTGTGGGTTATTAGCTGGCATCTAAGATGGACTGGCTGCAACACGTGCTCTTGACCATGCAGCAGCTAAAACAAAGCCAAAAGCCACTGAAAATGCAAGAGCATTTCTGAACATGTTATGGTGCTAAAGTCATGTTGGGAGAACGCTTGTCTCTGTATTAAGGAGTTCAGTCTCTATCACCCATGTCAATACAATCTGGCATTATATTTTCTACTGACCAGAAATACAATCAAATTAGCTCTTTTGTTCAAATTAATATCTAAATTAAAATAAAAAGGATATAATTCTTGGGCAAAAATGTCTCCTAATGCATTTTGAAGAGCCGTGTCTGAAAATGTAGAGGGTGTTTTCCTTGTCTGTGTTTCTTGATAGTGGTTAAAGGCATCTCACTGTTAATAAGTAGTAACACATTCCTTCAATCAGTCTATTTTGGATAAAGACCTTGGCTCCTCCTCCATCACGGTAAGTGGACCAAAACCAAAGCTTTTTGTTCCCTCTAATTTCCAGATGTAGCGTACTACTTCACCAATAAAGCAGTATTTTTTTCTTAACAGAAAATTGTATTTACCCAGCACTTTGCTAAGCTAAGTGTGTTGAAAGCTAACCATCTTTAATATCTAGCCCATAATGATGCTTGCACTTTCCTTTGAATGCTCCAGCTGCTAGGGGCTGAGATCGCTGCATGTTGATGCATACTTTAGCTGGTGCTTCCTCAAAGCAGCCTCACTAAGGAAGCTTAAATTTAGTCCATGCCTTACTGAATAAGACTAGAATGATAAAATCCTATGCTATGAGGTTGGCAATCACTATGCTTGGTGGTGTGTGGTTTAAGCAGTAGTCTGTGTATCTAAAATTGTCAACACCTTCAAAAGGAATCAAAATCGGTTATGACAAAAATATAGATGGATAATTATGCAGTATTTTAACAGAATCATAAAAAAATCATTGTATTATCTGCATATCTTGCTCTCTTTAAAAAAAAAAAGGCAGAAAATGAAAAATTTAAAGAATCCTACCACTGTTAAATTAGAAAGTGCCGCAGAATCTTTTGTGCTTTGCTCCAGAAATGACCCACTGGAAGTTCATGGTGTAATGACCCAAAATCCCAGTGACTTTAGGACTGCCATAGGTGGGCGTCTCAGGAGCAAGGAGGGGGAATGGGGCCCCTTGCCCAGCCCCTCTGGCATGCCCCAGCAGAAGCTCACGTTGGGGTATCAGCACCCTTTCCATGGAGGTGACAGGGTTTGCCCTTTCCCTGCCAGTGCTGGACCTGGTGGCAGATGTGGTGGATGTGGTGGAAGACTTCTGCTCCCACCCCCCATCCTCTTCTCCAGGCGTATGGAGATGGGCAGGACTTGCAGAGATCAGGGGTTGCTGTTTGTAAGCTTTCTGCTGAGTGCTCTTAAGCAGACTTAGTGAACGTAGCCTGCACTTTTAATCAGGTTAAGGGGTCCATGAGTGAATAAACAGGGTCTTTCTACATCAGCCCTTTTGGCACTCTAAGGCAGGCTAGAGCTCATAATAATTGTTTATTTATTACTTAGTTTATGCCACTAATCATCTTTACTCCCAAGGAACTGATGATATTTAAACCCTGGGAAGTCAATGAGTATTTTATTACCAATTTCATTAAGGCCAGCATTTTAATCGTTGCCATCTAAATTTCTGCATTTGAGTACAAATTTCTCTAGAGCTTGTTACTTTAAATATGAGAGCAATGGGTGAACCTTACCAATCACACCATCTATTATTATATTTAGTACTGAGGTAGCTGCAATGCTAGAAGGACTCTTCAAATAAACAGTCATTAAGTATGACAGTGATAATGGAATGTGCACTGTGAAATTATCTAATTACTGACACTTTGAGTCTGTATCAACAATTTGTTTTGAAATAGAATATAATTAAATTCTTTTGCTCCAAGTACATCCCGAAGAGCAATAAACTTTCAGACTTCAAATAACAAAGAGTGAACAAAAGGTGCCGTGTAAAGATGATTTTGAACATTTGGAGCGTAATATTCTTGCAGAAAATGTATGGCCTGGCTACCATCCTTCGACTTGTTTGCTGGGATCTATTAAAACCTGTTGATGGTTATGGAAATGAAAAGGATGTTCCCAAAGGAAAAGGAGAAGATGAGAATAGTAACAGATGCTACAGCACCCCAGAATGCTTTACTGTTGGCTGTGGAAGATATCTAGAGCCTGATTTGAACAGTAATTGCTTTATTGGGTCATAGTTTTGAAAAGTAGTGTAGCAAAATGAACAGATGCATCTAATCTGTTATTCAGAATAAGAATGATCATAGATGCTTCTAAGTGTGGAAGGTCATCACTGCAATTTGTTGATACAGGCTGTGAAACAGAAATGTGAGTCAGTGTGCTAAGTAATAATTAGAGTTAACTGGACACTTGGAAAGGTGTCTGCAAACAGGTTTGATCCAAATCTGTTAGTTTTCCGTAAATCTGAGTGTATGAGTATTGCAGGGAGCAGATGTGGAAGCCATGGACGAGGCGGTAGGACGGTGCTGGCAATGAATAACAATGCAAAGATAAAAGGGGACCCAAAAGGAGCACAGGAGCTGTGAATCTATCCCTTGCTTAGCAGTGGGTGCTGCGTGCGTGGGGTGCTGGCTCACAGCCTGGGACCCTGCGCCGGGCAAGAGGCATCTCGCTGTCTGCTCACAGGTGACAGCCTGTGGCAGATACAAGGTGCCGTGACATTTTCTGTCTCCTGATGCATGGGAAAGTATTATATTAGCTTTGCCAGGAGTCTCCAGCGGGGAAATAGATTCTAGAAATATTTTGAGGGGGGTCTTTCTAGGCCCTAGCACATGTACCCTTGTTAAGAGTGAGAATAAATTTCAGGAAAGAAAAGACGGCAAAGGAAAGAAAAAACATTTGCCAGATTACATTGCTTGTAGCTTGCTAGAGCTCCTCCCTCTTTGTGTCTCTGACAAGAAATCTAGGTTGCATGCATTTTTAAAAAAATTTTGCTTTTCATCTAGCAAGAAAACTTGAGAGTAGCGTTCTCTTCTCATCATTTTTTTGGAATTAATTAAAAACCATATAACCCAGCAGTATAAAACAGCTGAGAAAGTAACCTCTCAGTATCACAGCCTTTAATAAAAGTCAGAGTGGCACCGTTCGTGACCATCTGATGTTTACGGCTGCTGCTTCTAAAGTGCATTGTGTTTCAGCGTCCACCTTGGCTCGTCTCCATTCTTGCTTTAACCTCAATGACTTTGGCATAGTTATTTCAGTGCTGAACTTCTCCCATTTTGTCTTCTGCGGAATATGAAGTCTGCTGCTTGCTTATCAAATATGAAACTGTGTACAACTGGGCAACCTAATGCTAATGGAATCGATATAGCAAAAGAGATCTCACAACCCCTCTGTACTTTTTACAATTTACTTTGTTCGTCACCCATTAATTCTTACATTGATTTTGCTATAAAACACAAACTGCATTCCTATCACAGCCCAAGAAAAAAGCACATTGATTATATTGGAACAAGGTATGTTGTAAAAATGAAATGCCTAAAACATTTAAATGTAGTAAGCTCTGCTAAAGTACATAAATCACATTGTTTAATGTTGTAAATGAGTGGTGCTGCCTTAAACAAGGGAAAAATATGGCGCCATAAAACAATTTTGACACAAAATAACAATCTCTGTTTCTCCCTACCTGCCATTTTAGAAAGGCTATCAATAATGGTTATGGTTGTTTGCAAGTGGGAGGGGGGAAATGTTCTCAATATCCCCTTTAAAAAGTTCCTTCAAAGTCACTTTGTAAAATTGACAACAGTGGTGTTTTACCTAGCTATAAATAAAGCCTGATTATTACTGTGTCCTGTTTACTTTTACCATTCACTCATCAAAAACTTTTTGATGCATCATTACTAATGATCGTTTCAGGAGCCAAAGTCGAGCCATGTGCTTGACTGTTATTGATGGGGAGGTAACTGCAGCTGCTTCCTACCTCGGTGACCACATCGTCTGCTGGAGATCGTGGACACCGTTCCACCAGCTAAAAGGGAAGATGGTTCAAAGAGAATTCATCTTTCTGTACCACTTAAGAGTTTAACCCTGAGCAGAGAAGACTACTGACTAGGTATAATTCTGCACTGTGAAAGTGTCACGGCAGCGAAGAGTGAAAAAGGAGAATTTCATGATGGTTATAAAATAGGTGCTTTTTGTCACCGAAGTTATGGTTACAGAAATCTATTCTAGCTGAGATTCCCGTAGTGCTTTGGAGCTCTGGTTATGATCCAGGACTCCACTAAGCCCAGTAGAAGCCCAGGAAATTTGCTTTGGAGAGCCTGCAGTTAACAAGGAGACAAGTGGCAACAGCCAGGCAGGGGTGGATTTGGGTCCAGCAGGAAAGAAAGGGAGGACGGGGGTAAGAAGGATTGGCAGTGGTCTCAACAGCTTAAAAACCTACGCTGTTTCCAGGATCCATGGAAATAGATTTGATGGGCAGGAAAAAAGAGAGGAAGGCAGGAAGAAAGCAAAAATGAGGGTGATTAAGACGGGTATTGTGCATTCGCTTAATATTTAAGCTGGTCAGAACGGGGGCCTTGGCTTCTCGCTCAGTGCTGTGTCTGTGCATGACGCTACAAAATCATCCCTTGTGCCAGATTTTCTTGAATGAGCTTAGGAAGAGGGAGAAGAGGAATTAACTCATCTTGGATTAGAGACCATAAAGCAGGGATGGGTCTGTTGTCTGCTGCCTAACGCTTGGATGGACGCTTCTGTTATTTTAATTCTTGCTTCATCTTGATGGATACATTTACCTTTTTGATTCAACTTTTCTTGTGTTGTTTTTCTCACCTATAATCAGAGCAGCTGCTGCAGAATCTGGGATGGCTCTGCCAAACTTTTTTTATCTGTCAGCTAAAGCCCCTCTGCTTCCAGCTACATCACTCTAAAACCCAGCAAAACTCAAGTGACTGTAAAGAGGTTGCTATAGACTTCACCTAGGGAGAGCAGAATTTGGCCTGTTCCTCTGGAAAGGAGAGAAGCAGAGGATTTGTTTTAGGGGATGTGAAAATTCACTAAAGCTGCTGACCACCACACGTGGTGTCTGCCAGGACAAGGCTGGGTGACAACCCTCGGTGCAGGCTGTAGCACTAAACAACAAGCGCTGGGGGAAGCCAGCACACCTAGAAGATGCGCTGGGTATAGGTCCTTTTCTTGGGGAAGGGAACATTATCGGTAGGGAGGTGGCAGATGTGAGACTGACTCTGCAGCTGCAAAATTCCAGTTAATTCCCGGGTGCTTCGTTATTTGAATTCGTTAGCACCGGTTTTTCCTGTGTGGCTGGCCATCATTCCTCCTTTAAAGTTACAATTTGCTCTTCTGATGGGAGGTTGCTCTTGTCCCTGTTGGGTCACCACTGTTTCTTCCAATTCTTTGGGAAATTGCACCCTTGGCAGAGCACAGCAGGTCTGTTCTTCTCCATGGGTTTGCAGGGCAGCAGGACTTCTTCCTTGCCCACCTCCGCCCTCTCTTTTCCTCCCAGACATGGGGGAAAAAATTAATAGAATGACTTTAATGTTGAAAACCCTGTGAAACAGATTCCTGTTCCTGCAAGAGGGAACTCCATGAGGACTGTGCTTATCCAAAAGGTCAGCTCCAAGGCTTTTCTAAGTTAATGATTAAAGTAAATTATCTCAGATGTCTCATCAAGGAAGGCTCTATTTTTCCAGGTTGAAGCTCTTCATTTTTTATTGCAGAGATCAATCCTGTAAGATCCTCAGAATTTTAGTTAGGGCATTTTGTCCTAATGACAGCTCCTTCGGTCGGCTGCTGCAAATGAAAGCAACTGCAAGGAGTCCCCCAGGCCTGTGTGGGTCCCTATCAAAACACTTGTGGAAACACAGAAAAGCTGAAGAACTGGAGAGAAAAACAATAAAGGAAAGAGCCTCATTTTTTTTTTTTTTTATGAGTGTTAAGCCCCTGTAGCTGTCATGCTTTGCCCACCCGCAGCATGTCTAGGAGAGCAGGTTGCTGTGATAGATGGAGAGGAGCTGCAGCTGCTCGGAGAAGTGGCTTTAGATGGGCGGTTTGGTACAAGTTGCTGGAACTTTTACAGAGGCACAAGAAGTGTGAGGAATTAGAGGCAATCCTCTTGCAAACACCGGGAAGCTGAATGTCTGGACCAGGCTTTTATAGGCTCTGCTCAAAACCCAGCTATCACCGCTCCACAGTGACCGTTTCCTTACCGATACCGCAGCCGCGTGTTGGGGACACGTAATAGTAATCAAGCCAGGAAAGATGGTTTATGGGGTTCTCTGTGGGATAAAATGGGGACTTTGTCTGAGGCCAACAAGCAGAGTTACAAAGGGGCAAGTTCAAACGCCAGTCCCCAAGCTTCCCTGTTCTCCTTTGTGGAGGTTTTTTAATGAGCAGCTCCTGCAGTCCTCTTCCCTTGTAACTCCTCCGCAGCACATTGTGCGCCTGCAGGAGGGTAATTAGGGAGCCAGGCAAAGCCTGGGCTCTACTCACACATTTTGAGTCACTAAGTGCTTTCTTCTGTTAAAACTAACATGCATTTACAAGCCTGCCTTGTATTTGTCTAACGAGGATAATTATCCACCTCCAAAATGACATGATCCATTTAAGTCAAGGCAGTTCTCCTGGAGATGGGGGAGGTGTTTTACTGCTGGTTTCTTTTGACCTGCCCCTGCAGAGCAGCCTGGTGGTGAACTGGCCTGGGGCAGCAAAGCAAAGCTCAGAGCCTGCAGGATGATAGTCTGGATCTGAGTAAGTTGAAAGGATTTTCTTTATTTAAGCTGAGTTGAGTATGTCTCTCCCAAAGTGAAAACTGAACTTGCTGTGGTGCGATGCGATGAGCCAGGGAGCTAGTGGCAAAGGCAGGGGGTGGATGGGGAAGCCTGAGCTGCCTGGTCTGTTGGTTTTTCTGGTGTAGGATTTTTTTTTTTTTGGTTTGGTTTACTGTTTTCCAGGTTTCTGGAGGTCGGTGTCATGGCCATGGTATTGGTTAAGCAGTTGCTTCCACTTAACAGATGCTGCAGAGAGGATAAAGTAGCCCAACTTCTGATGATTACCAAACAGGTCTTGGTCCTGGTCTTTCTCCAGGCAGTTTCTGTTTTAAGCAAGTCATTGTTAATTGTAAGTGCTGTTTTGTGATGGCCCAGTCTGTGCTTCTGAGAACGTACTGTGCCCTCAACTTCAAGTGTTTTGTCTTTGTAACTACTTGAATTGCTACTTTCTGCCTTAGACACAGGTAATTGTTATTGCTGCAAAATGCTTCCTTGGATGATTATCAGTTGACTTGTATTAATATTTACAATAACTTTTTTGTTAGTAATTTTTTGCTACAACAGGAAATGAAATGCAAATTAACAACTGTAAAGATTAAAACATAATGAAATAGGACATGAACTCCAGAGAACTAATGAATAAAGTGGCTCGAAGGCATAAAAAGATGTCCTTCAAAAACAAACAGAGAGATAAATAATAAGATAAATAATTTTGAGGCATTAAACTGACAAAGAGAAAGAAATACGAAGTGTGGGATAAATTGTTTCATGCCAAAGTTATAATTGCATTCCTTTTTCTTAATAAAAAGATGAAATTTCTCCCCAAAGTTAACCAACTGTGTAATCACTGCATGGTAGATTTTTTTTCCTAACTTACAAATCAGCACATCAAAATGTCTCTCTGTTTGTTTACCTTTACCGTCCTTGTCTGGCTATTTAACAAATATATTGGGCTAATGGACAGAAACAACATTATTCTTTTATTTTTATAGTATTTGTCTCCTGTGCTTTCTGTTTTCTAAGCAGAAGTGCGTATCTGAAGCTGGGTGCTTTTATGAGGTGTTTAATGCCTGTCCTAGCTGACAGCTATTAGTCCCTTCTTCAGCAAAGCTCCCAGGCTCTGACATCTTTTGTCCTTCATGAGACTTGCCTTGGCAGTTGGCCTTAGGACAGTACATCGCTCCTTTGTTTAACCGAGGGCTGGGGGCAAAATCTGTGTATAGGTGTTGCTGGCTGCTTTTCAGGGCAAACCCCTCGTGGACTAGTTAACTGCGTTGGTGCATCTGAACCTTGAGCTCATCCTGAGTTAACTTGCATTGCTGTAAATATATTGGCGGTGTTTTGCCTTCGTTGGTTTAAGTTGTCTTAAATCTTGTGAAATCATGAGGTATCTCTGATTCAGTGCATCTTTAATACTCTTTTATGTGCTATTTAGTATGATATAGTTTTAGCATGATGCAAACATCTGTAACCTCAAGTCTTTAGGTATGAGTCTAAAATGCCTGCTCTTAAAATCAAGGAAGAGGTTCCCAAGGCATTGCTCCTGCTGGGATTTATCCTTTAGACTATGAGCGTTGTCTGGGCTGGGGTTCTCCCTTGTGCTCATGGTTAAGCCATGTACAGCTCTGGCATTTCAGAGGAGATGGAGAGGAGCCTTCAGGGAGTTGCTGCTTCCTGACATATGGACTTGGTAAGATTAGGACAGCACTTGTTGCCCAGGAGGATACAAACCTCTTTGGAACCCCAGGCTGTTTGGATTACCCAGTTATAGCCTGAGATGCTTTGCCTCTTGGTCTGCCGTTCATCACTAATGGTTTTATTAGGGAAAAGGATTAAGGTTTGGACTTCTGAAGAACTCCCAGGTGAAGATACTTGCCTAGCTGGATTTTCAGGAGTGCTTGAGCCTCCCTGGAAATAAATTGAAATTAACATTGAACCTGGTTGAATTCCCAAGCTTTAAAAAAAAAAAAAAAAAAATCTCTTTGCAATTTCCATTCACCTATCTTTTGTGAATTTTCATGTCACACTTTGAAGACCAAGGTGGGACCTCACAGTAGTTACTTGTCCAGGTGAAGTTTGTTTGCATGTGTGAGTCAAGGCAGTCAGGCTCTCCCACAGCTCATGTCTAGAGCCTGTAATGGTCTGTAAAGATTCAGTTTGGCTTTTACTCAGTTAATTTCTTTAGCATCATCTTTATTCTTGATGACAAGGGATAGTGTCATAAAAATAAGAGCCTCTTATTTTTTAAGAGAATTCATGCAAATGCCGTTTCTATTTATTCTCAGCCTGATGTCAGAATAATTCTGTGTGTGATATCACATTCATTATCATACATCAAGTTGTGATGGCAGAGGGCTTCACCCAAAGTGCAAAGAGGAGGAATGAACTCTCAAAAATAGATCAAACCTCAAAAGTTAATTTTAAAAAAGAGCTAGCTGTACAAAACAACGGGTTTTTTCTATTCTCTTGTCATTTGCACTTCAAATTCCCTTGGATGGCCAAGCCCTGGCACAATAGGTGCAGTAAAAAAACCTGTCCTGATTGAAATGTTTTCAGCTTTTTATCATGGAGTCTTCATGCCTCTTAAATGTCATCTGTAATCTCTAGTTCCATCTTTGTATCATCTAGCAGTTTTTTGTGGCCTCAAGGCTGCAGCTCGATTGGTTGGAGTTAGTGCTTTCCAACTTGGTAGCACCTCATAATGTCTGAGCAATTAGACCAAGCATAAAAATGATATCTTGTACCCTACTACCTGTAGAAGATGATCTATCCTAGTAAATATATCTAGGGAAAAAAATCCTATCAACAGTGATATACATTCTCCTCCACCTTCCCATAACCTTGTTGGCAAGCTATACAAGTATTTCATCTGCTGAATGCAGACTTGGCTTTAGAAAGTGTGTATTTCAGCTCTCCATAAATAAAAATAATGGGCCTAATTTTCATTTTTGCTAGGGACCACTTGTATCTATTTGGGGATAGATCCTCAGCTAGTGCGAGTTGTCACAGCGTCACTGCAGCCGGTGGAGTTTGGATGCCTTGCACCTACTGAGGGTTTGTTCCTGGGTGTTTCATGGCCCCGTTGAGTATGTGCAAATTTACACCGGAGCAGTGCACAGGGTCAGGAATGAGAAACAGGTCTAATTAAGTTTTGTAACTGAAATCATTATTAAGGTCTCTCTCATTTCCACTATACAAATATTCCAGCTGAAAGGATTGTATTTACAAGTGCTATTTATAACTAAACACTTCACTTGATTTACCTGCAAACAGAATGTAAATCATATTTTGCTCTGCTAAAAGGCAAAGAAAAGGGGAAAGTGTCTCCAAGTAACTTATATTACATTTTGTAGTTAGCAAAAACATAAGTTTATGCAAATATGAATTTCTTGAAGTCTGTGTATTTTACTTGTAATGGTACTTTATTTCAATCAGGCTGTTGGGCAGAGGAGAGGGGAAAAAACATCGACTTGCTCATCCTCCGCAGTGCAGCTGAGCAACCCCCGGAGATGCCTGGGCTCTGCAAACCAGGTCGGAGGGTGAACGTGTCCCCGTCAGCGGCTGTTACAGCCAGGCTGTGCTGACAACGAGCGTTTGCAGCAGTCCCGGGAGGTTCACGGGTACCCAAACCTCTTGTGGGATGAGAAGGGTCTCGGCACATCTGTAAGGAGGTTGCCTGACATCCAGGAGATTCAGTTTCAATCCAGTCTGTCGAGATGTAAGGGAAGATTAAATCCCTGCTTTGGGCTGCCTCAGGTGGGGAAAAGCTGTCTGGAACAAGACACGGGATATGGAGGGAATCCTTTTTATGCAGAGATAAGTCAAAGCACTGAAAGATGAGGAAAGCCAACTCCTTTGGTACCTCGTGGCTCTGCTGCAGATCAGATTTTCTTGCAATAAACAAGCTCCTAATGTCGCTTAAAAGGCGTCTGGGGTTTGTTCCTGAAGATGGAAGGAGACTTAAAGACTTAACGTGCAGAGGGCACTTCTTTACCCCACCGCCTCGGGAAGCCAATACCCAGGAGGCGACACCTCAGCTATGAAAATAGGATGCTGTGCAAGCGTCGCTGGGTAGCGACTCTTAGTGGTGTAGCCCATCTCCCTGCCGTAGTTCAGCTGCACTCCTAAGTCGTGTCAGGATATTATATTCCTATACAGGCACCGACTTATTTGCATTGTGAACCTCTCTGTAGCTGCTACAGGAATATAAATTAATTGATGTGAATGGTAAGGATGAAATAACTTGGAAATTACACTCCTGATGTTAGCTAGTCCTGAACAAACATGAATTAATCTTCATGCTTGCACATAAACAGCCAGATAAGACTTTTCTTTTTTTTTTTTTTTTTT
>NW_009231167.1:0-5690 GCF_000690835.1 Fulmarus glacialis | reverse complement strand
GTCCAGAGGAGGGCGACAAAAATGATCAGTGGGGTGGAACATCTCTCCTATGAGGAAAGGCTGAGAGAGTTGGGCTTGTTCAGCCTGGAGAAGAGAAGGCTTCGGGGAGACCTTATTGTGGCGTCTCAATACTTAAAGGGGCTTATAAGAAAGATAGGGACAGACTTTTTGGCAGGTCCTCTTGCGATATGACAAGGGGGAATGATTTTAAACTAAAAGAGGGTAGATTCAGACTAGATATACTGAAGAAATTTTTTATGATGAGGGTGGTGAAACACTGGAACAGGTTGCCCAGAGAGGTGGTAGATGCCCCATCCCTGGAAACATTGAAGGTCAGGTTGGATGGGGCTCTGAGCAACCTGATCTAGTTGAAGGTGTCCCTGCGCATTGCAGGGAGGTTGGACTAGATGACCTTTAAAGATCCCTTCCAACACAAACCATTCCATGATTCTACGATTCTACAATTCTATTCACCCATGTGGATAAATGTCACAGAAGAGGTGACAGAGCATGTGACTGACAGTGTCTAACTGCATTTATCTTCATAAACAAAAAGATTAGCATATGCTGAATACTGCACAGAATATTACCAATCAGCCTTCAGAATGAGAATCTTGAGGACCTCAAAAGTCATTAAAATTCAGCTTCCAAAAGTAAAAAACCAAAAACCCTAGAAAAATAACCCTTAAGCTTGTATCACACTATTTCCATACCTTTGAAACCATTAAGGCGTTTGAGCTTTTTAAATACACATAAATATTTATTGTCTAAAAAATAAAAGCGTTTAAATTTACATAGATGGTCCAGGGACAGCCTTGACTCTGCCCCTTTATTCTCTACGTCTATTACAAACATGCATTTAAAGAATGAAAGTGGGAGACAGGGAATTAATTTCATAGATTAATACTGCCAGGTTACATGTTTTGTATTATGGAAGACAGTTTTAAATTATGTGACAATATGCCATTACCATGTCTTATTCACCCTTCATCTACCATGCAAGTCAATTAACAAATGAAGTTAAGGTTTTACATAGGCCTTTCTTACTCTGGACCAAATTGTTATCACTATTAAAGTTGTGTACATCTGGATGAATTACATTGAAGTCAACTGAATTATTTCAGAATTACACCAACATAATTAGAAGAAAATTGTCCTTGCACAAGGAAATTGTTTGATGAGTTTTCTACAAGCTGAAATATATAGTAAAGGAAGCAGTGCTTACATAAAGTGAATTGAACACGGTCCTGCAGATGAGATGGCAATGCTAAGAGAGCAGGGGTGCAAAATTAATTTATGACCTCGATTTTCCAGCACAGTACAGCTCTTGTCAACACAACATCATTCTCGACTGAACAACAACATCATACTGGGAAAATGGGGATCTTGATGGCAGACAGGCACTGCCCCATGACAGCACAGCATGTAAAAGGGATTGCCAAAACAGGCAGGAATGTCTCTGCCCCAGTTCCCTATAATCTACATATGGTCAGCCACTTGGGGCTTATACCTACCTTAGGGGTGCCCTAACTCAGCATAGAGAGAGCTACTGTAAGTAGAACTGCAACAGGACTAGGCGAATGAAATGGAGTTATTTGCATTCTATGAAATTGTTCCCTGCACCTTTAAAATATGCATATCTCCTAGGATATGCTATATTTTTATTTTTTCATGATTTCTAGAAAGTACATATTGGAAACAATTGCTTTCATTTTTTTCTAGTACATTGCTAGAAATGTGCCCATTTCTGTTTAATACAGCCTGAAGAAATGGGGGATGGGTCCTGTGGAAATAATAGCAGGAGACACTGCAGTTAAAGGCTTTATTGTTAGTCATGCACAGGAGGTGGCAAAATAAGGAATAGAATTCTGATGTGAAAATTTACTTTATCTGAAAAACATTGTAGGGTTCTAGTTTCAATTTTAAGGGCAGTTTTCAGATTTAATGTGCGAAGCATTCAGACATTTTTTTCCCTTTGCTACCAGTCCTTTACATCAATGGTCAAATAACCTTTCCATCCTTCTTGGTGTGCTAGTGTCATTCATGCTTTTCAAACTCTTCTGCCTTTAATACCAACACAAATGAACTGGATTGGAGTGTAATAAATGTATCCACCAGGGACTAAATATTGAGAAGGTGATATTCTCAGAGAGAAACCACAGTTTTGAGAGTGCACATCTCTTTTTATTAGTGAGCTCCTCCCTTCTGAGTTGTTAGCTTTTCTGTAGCATATATACATACAAATCACAGCAGTCCCTCCTAGCTCTGTGATGACTCTGGAGACATGCAAGGGGAATCCAGAACTGCTGGTGACTCACCACTAAATTGGTACTACCAGGTAAGGGGACATTTTTCGGAGGACTGTAGCCAGGCCATCCCTCACTTTCTGTGATTCACTTGTTCTCTGAAACAGCAGGTAGCTGGGCCTAAATGTGGTATAAACTGCTTTAAGGTATTAGCTGACAAAAGAACCTCAAATCTGAGTTATTTCTTACATAACCCCACTGAAGCCCCAGCAAATGTATCTAGTCCAACATTTTCCCTGTGTCCTCATGTTGTCTGTGCCATGAATTGTATTTGCTGTAAAGCTGTGTGTCTGACTTCTTTTCTGCCTGCTAATGAACATCTTCTAGGAGTAGTTCAATATTCCGGAAGCTAAGCAGCATAAAATAACAACACCATTCACAGAGGCTAGTCTGGCTCACATATTTTTCTTCCCTTGCATGTGCTTCTCCTATAATCTGAGATGAAGTGTATATGGGAAAGGTCTGCTGCTATAGCCAACAGTTCAAGTGCAGTTCCCAGGCCAAAGCTAGATTACAGGACTGGGGCTGTGATGGTGCTCAAACCAATAGGTAAACTAATTCCTAGTGTCAGGAAAAAGCAAAGCAGCAAGGCCAGCTCAGGGAAACATTGGGACCCAGCTGCATGCTCAACCCATGTCTCAGGATGACAGATTGGGACTCCCAGGGAGATATTTCTCATCTGTGACCCACTCCCAGAGGTCTCCTTCCCTCAGCTCTCTACAGTAGTAGTCTGCCTTCTGGGTCCAGGCCCCAAAAGACTTTGCTATGCTATGCTGGAGTTGGTAGTTGTTTCTCCCTCTCCCCTTCCTGCTTTGTACCATCACAAATAGAATATACCATGTTTCCAGTAGACACAAGTAATAATAAAAAATGGAAGATCACTCCTGCGTCAATTTTTAATATTTCCAGTCATTCAGAATAAACATCAGCATAGATGTCTCTGTTTCTGGAGGAAGAGTGTGGCTTATTAAAGACTTTAAATAGCTTTCTCATTGTTTGAGAAATCAATGCAGAGTGAAATTCTGAAAGGTATGGTTCGTACTCAGTAAATCTATTAATCGTGATTGGCAAATTAGACAGCGTTTTAATCTTCCTAATATCCATCTCAAGATTTTTGTGGCACTCCATTTTTTGGTTAATGCAATCAGGAACCTTTAAAGAGTTCGTTAGCAGAAGCATTCACTAGTTTGAACTAGTAATTGAAGACTGGAGAAAGAAGTGAAGAGAGACCAGGCTATCTGAAGAATGATTAGCAAGTCTGTTGCAGTATGTTCATATATTATACTTGTGGATAAGCAAGGAATTATCCCTTGCAATAATGCAGTGTTTGACATTTATAAGAGATTCTGAATGAGATCACAGAAGCGTCTTTTTTTCCTCTCAATTCACTGGAAGCAATATAACTTCCTTCAGTAGCTACTATAGAAAATGAAGCAGTTAATACAGACTTTGTATTTTAATTAACTTACACAGGAATTTTTCCAAAGTGTAAAGGCTGTCATGGTATGAGCAAATGCAGCAATTCCACATGCAGCCAGCATTTTCATTCTCATTTGTGAATGCGAATGCACTGCTCTGACACTGCCTTATGGACGTGCCTTTTTGACACCCAGGGATTAGATTTGTGAACAGTCATTAGTTATCTCTCTTTTTCTTTAATAAATGCAAACTTTACATTTATCAGAGAAGATATTTCTTCTGACTTATAAAGGGCTTCTGTAAATGCAGTGTTTCCTAATTATGAATTTATGAAATCATTTCAATGCCTGGCCTTTGTCTAATGCAACTGATCCTGCTTGTTCTGCCCATGTAGATCGGTCCCTTGGTAGAAATGACACTGCCATCCTTAGTATTGTTTGTGGTTGTGGGAAGTCCAGCTCAGAATAGCCAAACTTCCAAGTCCTTCAAGACTCTGAAAATGGTGTAGCATCACTTAGTTTGCCTAGGAGGTGCAAGGGACAGCACATACCAGTGCTCCAATCCCAGCATCCACCAGCACAGCCAAAGAGCTTCCTAAGCTACTCTTACTGAGGAGGGTCCACAAACACATCCCTGTACTGCTCTCCAGGAACAGATATAAATTCCCAGCATGTCCCAGCTACCTGCCTTCTCCAGAGACTCGTACACAAATTCCTGCCTTGCCAAGCTTTTATTTATTTGTGTCTTTGGTGTACATATGCACCTCCTAATCAGCTCCACCAAAAGCTGTCCTTCGAACTGTGGCAACACCAGCATGCGATTCACAATGCAGGGATGATGCCCTGAAACAGCTATCAGCACTGTCTGAGCTCTTCCTGTGCTATAAACAACAAGGACTACCAATTTCCCAATTTTCAGCCACGCACCTTCTATTGGCATGCTTTCTCTGAGCAAGTTATGGCTCCTTTGACCAGAAGTGTACTGCAAAATAGAAGAATAAGAACAGAAATGGCAAGAACTGCCTCCAGTCTCAGGCAGCCAAAGGGCACTCAGGAGAACTCATTATGGAGATGCAAAGTAGTTAAAGCTGCTGCAAGAACTTCATGAAATTCAAGAAGAGCTTGAGACAGGCTTAACTAGATATTGGAAGTTTTGCTCAAAATAAGAAATGTTAACCAAGGCTTGAAACTTTATAAATGTTAAGAGATTTTTTTTTTTCCATGAAGTCCCCTGATTTTTGGACAACTGAGGAATCATCTGAACCTGATTTCTAAATGTACATCCTCTTCAATCATTAGACAACATCCTTCAGTTTAAGCTCATTGGGGCTAAAATGATCACTGTTTATCTTTTTTCTCTAAACAACGGTCCCTTTTGGGAATGCTGCATCTGTGAAGTCATTAACACAGTAACAAGTATATAATATGGATGAGCCAAGCCAGCCATATCCTCTCCCTGTAACAGACATAAGTAACATGGATTTGTTTCTCCCATCAACAGAACAATGCTAAACAGCATGGCAAACCTCAGCCATCATCTAAAGAGGTGTTCTCAGTTGTCCATTTTCCAATGTGAAGTCTTAAGCCATAATCACATACATATTTAGACACCAAAAGATCTGGGGCATGCGCAAAGATTTTTGAAAGTACAAGCTAACTAGTGGCAGATTTTGTTCTACATTCCTAGTTCATCAGTTCTGATGATACCTAAAACCTGAGGCACGCATCTACATCTTTAGACACTTAGATACCTGTATAAAATGTACATGGCTTTCTACATCAAGTACTAGACTGACAGCATCATATGATGAATCATACAGTCCATTTGATTTTAAAATGGCTATAATGAGTGCTGCGTATAGAATCATAGAATCATAGAATCATTAAGGTTGGAAAAGACCTCTAAGATCATCCAGTCCAACTGTCAACCAAACACTACCATGACCACTAAAACATGTCCCTAAGC
>NW_009231166.1:44832-48951 GCF_000690835.1 Fulmarus glacialis | reverse complement strand
GGAAGGGAAGGGAAGGGAAGGGAAGACAATATACCTGCTACACATGCAATGACACCTAGAAGAAGCTGCAAGCATGTTGAGCTGAGAGTTAAGTCTCAAAATGACCTTGGTCAGTTGGAAAAATATCCCAAAGAAATGTAATGCTGTCTGATAAAGATTAATGCAAAGTTTCGCACATAGGGTAAGAATGATCGTATAGATACAAGAAGAAGAACATCTGGGTGGTTCTACAAAACACATGAGATAATAATGGTTTGCAAACTGGCAGTAATGTTATACTACTGCAAAAAAAGGTAGTTCTTCAGTTCAGCAAAGATACGGGCTGATGGGAAAGAGCACAGAAGAGAAGAAGAAGGACCATGGGCTGAGATGTCTAAAAATGAGAAGGTTGAGGGAAGAGACAGTAACAATTTCCAATGCACAAAGGACTGCCAGAAAGAGAAAGGGTAGAATATGCACCCTGTGTGCAGGGCAGATAAAACAAGACATAATAGGTGTAAACTGCAGAGAGGAGGTTGGAAGTTAAAGTTTAGGAAAAGTATCTAATAGTGAGGATTTCTGGGCATGGAGAATTGCTTGGGGTGGCTGTGGAAGAGCCATCACCAAGGATTTTGGAGGACAGCATAGACAAAGATCTCTCAGAAACAGGTAGTTACCGATAAGCCCTCCTCTGACAGATGAATGAAATGATATTTCAAGATCTTCATCAGGCTTATTTTCTTTAGTTGTCTTATTAATCCCTGTGTTTGGCAAAACTCAAATAACATAGTTAATAACAGCACTGTAGAGAATTGTTTGTTATTTTCACTTATTTGGTGGATAATGGCAAATCTTTCTTTGTGACAAGGAGGAAACCTTGTCTAGGAGCACAAGGGGCTAAGAGTGTGTCTGCATTTACTGATTCAGGCAAGGGCCCAGACTGAGGATCCTGGTGTCCTCTCTGGTTCTCTGTGTCCTCCCGTACGGGAGCTGCAGTTGAAGCCAGTGGCCTCATTCCCTCATTCCTGGCCTTTACAGGTTTTTTTTTCCTGTGCAACCTCAACCACACATTTCATCTCAGTGAGCTGGGGTACTTGTGCTGTGCAAAGAGGGAGATCCACCAGTTTGGATCTCACATTAGAAATTCGTATTTTTAAAGTACCTCAAGACCCTCGAGCAGCAGATGCAGAAATACAAAGAAATGAGTGGGTTTGCAGACAGGGACAACCCTGCATGCCAAGAAACCCTTGTGCTCACTGCAAAGCAATAGAAAGGCACCTGCATCGTAGGAGAGAAAGAACCACACGAGGCATCCAAGCCCACCTCTCAGAAGCATGGGCTAGACATCCCCTTTTTACCCCCCAAAAGCCCCCACACCTCAGCATAACACATCAAACTTAGGACCCTTCGTTCAAAAAACCCTCAGAATACAATTTACACAAAGAAGCAATCAAGGCAGCCAAAAGATGCTATCAGTGCCTAGATATCTCATCCATCTTCATTGGTGGAACAGGCACAGTCCACAGAAGTGCTCCACAGCTTTCGGAAAGGCTGTAATACAATTAAATTTCCAAGGCCCGATCAGAGTCTTAGTGATATCGGTGTAAATCAGGGCTATGGAGCTATGAAGGCATGAAATGAGATCAGAACAAGCCCTGGAGCTTTCTCCCATGCCCAAGATCTATCCTTGGTTCCTTGTCAAACTTCAAGTGAGATCTCGCTTGCAGAGCGTGCTGTCATTGGCATAATGCCACCATTGGACTTTCTGCTGGAATCAGCCATCCAGTAAGTCATTACTTCCAAACCATTAAATTATTTCTCTCTAATCCAATTAGTCACGTAAGGACAGAATAATCCATTCTACTTTCTTCTATTGGTTATTTAAGCAGGCGGCTCCGTATTCCTTTACTGATGTTCAGAGCATTAGCTTTGGAGTGACTGGCAGGCAGCCTGCTTCGGTAAATGCAGGCAGACAGCAAGTCGACGGCACAGTATGGTTACAGGGTCAGCTGCAACATGCAGTATCTTAAAAACTCGGGTGTTTTGTAGTCATTTCCATGCTTTCTCCATTTCAAAGGGGCCTTCTCTTTCCTCTTCTGGTTAGAAGGCAAACACTGCTTTTTTGTCTGGCTTGTAAGGTGCCTGCACCTCGTGCTCTCCGCAGGGCAGTTCTGTCAGTGTGGGACGCTGTGTGTGTGCGCCCAGCTGCTTGCGAGAGGGAAGCCAAAGCCCGTAGCTCTGGAGATCAGCCTAACTGTGAGTGCAGCTTGATGAACCTCTGCTCCTGTGTCTCCATCGTAACCAAGCTGGGACTGCAGAGACAACATGGGGTTTTCTCCATCCACCCAGTGCAGCCTTGCCAGCAGGGAGGTCCAGTTGCATGGGGTGCGATGCAGGGGGTACCCCACGGTCCCGGCAGGCTGCGATGCTGCAGCAGTGCCTCTAATGTGCCAGACAGCGCATGTTTACTTGTGCTACCCCAAGATGCAGCAGAAACACACCCAAAGGCTGGCCCAGCATCGGGTGGTGGATGCTGAGAACTTTCCTGATGATTCTGAGAACTTTCCCCTTCAGCAAGGGGAGTATTAGCCTGGGCCAAATTCCAGGCTGAGGAAAATATCCTGTAGTCCACAAATGCTGAATCCGCTTCAGCCCCAGGCCCGTGCAGCACCCGGTGTGCCACAGCCCCAGCCCTGCCGTGGGGCTGCTCCGGGGAGCTGGCACGAGGCACATCTCACCCATGAGAGGGTGAGGCATTTCCCAGGGCTTTTCCAGGAACCTCACACCTGAGACAACCCCCAGACACTGGGCGGTGAAAAAGAAGCGGCTACAAGGTATTTTTCTCTACCTGAATTTTATTATTTTTAAGATTACACAGGGCTTTCTTGCCCCTCCCCAGATCCCCTGTGATCCTGTGTAAGCTCCAAATGGACCCCCCGACCTTTGCTAGTGGATTTAGCAATTTCTGTCTGTTTTCACCAGATGCTCTGCATTTCACTGCCTCTTTCCAGTGTCTCTGTGGTCCTTCCTCTGACCTTCTCCCTCAGCAGCTCAAAGCGGATCCTTCAGGCGATGGCAGTGGAGGGAAACGGAGGTGAACGGCTCCCAGCCTGAGCGAGGAGCTGCTGGAAAACCTCCAAGCACAACTGGGATGCTGCGAGCGCTGAAAGTTTACACGGGTTCAGAAGGCAACTGGAAAAATTCACAAAAAGAAAATGCATTTAGGGTGACTAATCGCAAAGAGCCCACCTCTAACTCAGCAAACCTGAGAGGCATAAACCAGGGGGGAAATTAATCTGGGGAACCATCTCCTTCTTCTCCCTGTTGACCCCTCAAGCACCGACACCTGCCTCCTGTTGCAGGGCGTACCCTTGGTCAGACCCTGCGTTGCTTTTCTTGCACTCTTAAGAAAAACTATACCAGTCAGAGAGTTTTTAAGGAGCTAGAGCTCTTCTCAATAGCCGCAAGGCCGGTGTATAATGAGCTTTCAGTTTATTGTTACTAAGTGGAAAGGCACAATTAAAGCCCATTAGCTACCATGACATCACCAGTTTGGAGGAAACGCTCCGTGCAGGGCAGGAAGGGGGCAGGACAGCCATGCAGTTATCTGCAACGACACCCGGGGAAATGCCGAGCCCTGGGAGGCGATTTCTGGTCGTGCAAAGAGGTTGCCGACAGCCCATTTCCAAAACAAAACTCATTACTTTTCACAAACGTTCTGTGTGCTGGAGATGTGCACGGATTCACCAACTTTGACGGCTCGGAGAGGTTGTGATGCCTTTTATCCGTGCTGCAAAAAGTTCGCCCCGTAACTCAGGAACCGGGTTGCAGAAGACAGAGCAACGTAACGTGTCCCCCCGACAGAACAAGACCGAGCCTGCCGAGTTTCCTTCCCGCGGCGGGCACAGGCAGCTGGCGGCAGGAAAGCACCCAGCAGCTTCATGTCAGCACAAGCAGCAGCCTCGCTGCTGGCACCCCGAGCCGCCGCGGACGAGTGCGTGCCACGACTGAGCAGCAGCACAGAGACCCGCGGGGATTTCTTGAACTTTGGCTGTCCTCACCCCTCCTGTTAAAGAGAGTGGTTTCTTTCTGGGGTCATGTTTCTCTGGGGCAGGGGGGACAGCGCTGTTAAGGGGATGC
>NW_009231166.1:0-44817 GCF_000690835.1 Fulmarus glacialis | reverse complement strand
GCGGCGGCAGAGCGGCGGTGCTCCGTCCGCAGACTGCTGGAGCTGTTTGCAGTTTTGGAGCTGTTGTTGGGATTTCTCAGCAGCAGCTTGGGACCAGCCTGAAATAAGACACGCTGCCTGCTGTCCTCCTTGCTGCGTGCAGCCAGCCGCTGTGTGGGCGTGCGGCAGGGCTGGCATGGCAGGGCAGGGTCACAGCCTTCCCAAGTGCGACAGGCACACGCACAGCACTCCTTTGTGGGAGTCAGGGATTGCCTTAAAAAGTCATGTGAGCTGGGGAAAGGGTTTGGACTGTTTTTTTTCATGGATATGTGCTGAATTCTTCAGTTCGTTCGCACAGAGGAGCCGTTCTCTTGGGTCACTAGGAGCTGCTTTCTTGGGTCACTAGGGTGCACTTCGTATTTTCAAGCTGGTTTTTGCAACTGTGAAAGTCTTTTTCTTCTCTCCTTCCTTCCTTCCCCCCTTCTTTTCATTCTCCCTTTGCCAAGTGAAGTGGAACCCCCTCCCGAGCAGCTCTGGCTCCTGCCTCTGGGGGAAACGGCATAAAGGCAGATTATCCTAACAGCTGGGAAGATTTTCTTCCCCACCATGGAAAGATGATATAAGTTTTGCAATCAAGCAAAGTTCGGGGCTGAGGGCAGCAAGCCAAGACCCACGTAAATCAAAGGAAGTTTCCCCTTGTATCCATAGGGGCCAAGATTTCACCCCAAGAAATTTTGCAGTTGCTTCCCTGCTGCGGGTGCAAAGGTTCAGAGCCCTGATGGTTTTTCATCAGTCTCATGGGAGATTTGCAGCTTCTCTCAGGCTGAAAACAGGCTCTTCCCACACCTCTGCCACCGAGCCTCTGGGTTCAGGGAGGTGCAGTGCTGATGGGGTGGGAAGCGGTCTCCGTACTGTCAGGGCTCTGCTGGTCTCTGTGCTCCCAGAGGCAGAAATACGCTACTTTTCTTGCAGCAAGAGAATAGCTGGTCTCCTAGATCTTCACCTGGCATGTGTAAAATTGATGCACTCAACACAGGGCTGGAGATCTGAGCCTGCCAACTCTTGTTCCTAAATCTAGTTAGCCATGTTGCACTGTTTAAGTAATTAATTACATTCTCAGTTGCTAGAGAGGGGCCTCAGAAACTGTGCAGGGATCTTAGTGTCAATTTTTAGATGAGACAGTATAAAACAGCGGAAAATACTTAGGTGGGAGTAAGATTGCACTGGTCTCAAGAAAAAGGAGTAGGGGATACCTGTTAAATATTTTTCATCCTCTCCCACCAGCGGAGTTTGCTACACGTACCTCCTGCTGCACAAGCAGAGCTGCCGGTTTGTGCGACACATGGAAGATGCCACAAACTGGGCAGGGCGGAGGAATCCGACATCCAGCCCTTCGGACGCCATCGGCTCCTAGCTGTGAAATGCCTATTGCAGATGAAGAATTTCTAAGATCCCATTCATGAAGGAGAAACTTTGCATCGTCACCTTTCACAAAGCCTTGTGGATTTTGCGCAGGAAAATGTTATAACATTGTCTGCATATGACCCTTCTTACCGTAGAGGCACTGAGCCATGCACAACAAACACAGAAATGGAGGATGCATAAAAACCAAAATCTGTCCCATTGCAAAGGGATCATTATAATCCAAGATGTCACTTGCATTTATGGGAAGGCATTCAACGACTCTGGCACGAATGAGTCTCTGTTGGGCAGTGAAGACCATTCATCTTCAAAAGTTAAAAAAAACAACAAGATTCCTTAAAACCAAATTCTTACCATATGCACAGAGCACAAAATTAGAAAACCACACTTCTTGGAAAGCTGAAAGGAAGGTCAGCTTTCCCCAGGGAAGGAGTCCTGTTACACGTGAGTGAAATCAGAAGGAAATTAAGTTATCTGATAGGAAAGCAAGCTTCAGAAAAGCAAAGTTCGTTAATAAGCATGTAGGAACAGCAGGATGGATGCATCCCCAGCTCTGCTATGGGTGACTTGGAAAAGCTGTTTCACTTCTCTTCTGCCTTTCAGCGTCCTCATCTCTCCCAGTAATGGCTGCTTTACAGGTCTTACTAGCTGTAACCCATGCTTGCAAAGGACAGTGGGTTTCTGGGATCCAAGGTGCTTGAAGTGTGTGAATGCAGATGGACAAACTCATTTCTTCTGCACCTGAAGGGAAGGGAATGGAGGAAAGGAAGGAAAGGGTTTGCCTCTCATTTAATGACTTGGAAGAGAGCCTTGAATCACCCCAGAGGTGTGATGGTCTCAAACCTTCTGGGTTGGGGCCACTGGTGGGACACATTGCAGTAGATGTCGTGCAACAGCCAATGCGTTGCCTCCCCAGGCGCTCGACCACCTTCACGCATAGGGCCTGACACCCCCTGTCTCGTTGGAGTCCGATACATGTAGCTGTGATTTCTTTGTCTGTTTGTTCAATTTTGGGCTGGAATAATAAGAGAGGTGCCATGGGGCCCGTTGGAGCTGCCTCTGCCAGCATGGCCCCAATGGCTGATGCCTGCACTGGGGTGTGACACAAGTCCTTTAGGGATATTCTTGGAGGTGGTGTGGTCCCATTTACACTGCCTGTGTGGAGCAGCTTAAGGAGAAAACTATCCTGCAAGCCATTCCTGGATTTTGTCTTGTAGGCGACAGGCTGGTTGGCTCTAGAGAGCTTGGGGCATTCATGACTGAGTCCCCTCCTTGGGCACCTCCTACCAAAATCCCAGTGGCCACCTGCAACTCCTGCAGCCCTACTTACTGTGCTGGGGGTCCTACAACCTCCTGAGAGCCTTGATTTTCAAGCAGTGCAAATACCCACCGAACACCAGGCTGCTCAGATTCAAGAGACATTTTATATTTGTCCTGTTTTTAAATGGGTTATAAAGAGTTAACGATTAAAAGATGTTCTGACCACATTACAGACATGTCTGTGTTAGACATGTTTTATGTGCTCATCTGAGAATGGCATTAGAGATCATTTATAGGGAGTTTTTGCCCTGTTGGATTCTATCAAAAACACTAACAAATAATTATCCATGTTTATTAACACTTTGTAAATTTATTAACACTTTGTAAAATATCTATAAATGGAACCTTAATATATAGTATGGCCCAGAGCAGCCACCTAAATAAAAAGGCATTCAAAGTCCCAGTCACTTCTGCAAATGTTGGCAGTGGTGTTTGCGAGTCCGTGGCACGGGGCCAGATGTTGTCAGGGCAGCTCTGGGGTTTCTCTGATATGTAGCACAAGGCTTGATGAATGCTGCTTTCTTTCTGAATTTGAAAATATTTTGTTTTACAGGAGAGAGTTTGGAAACCCAGGTTTTCTTGTTCCATGCTGAAAGGAGAATATAATAAAATAGCAAAAGCCGCCTTTGCCATCACCATCACTGTTGTTGGGTTTGAATGCACACACTGTCTTCAACTCCTTAACTTGGAGCTTTACCCTCTCACAGGGCAAGTTCTCCCTGAAGCTGGAGTGGGAGCCCTGCCTGAGCTGGGGAGAGGATTTAGCTCAAAGTTGATTACCAAAAATACAAGAGAGCTGTAATAGCTTTGTAAGCTGAGCCCAAGTTATGCAACCACCGAATTGCACGTCAGGCTTCATCTCTTGCAGTTGGCATTTCCTTAACAGTCAAGCTTGAGCCTGCAAAGGTCTGAGCTCTGTGGCCTGGGAGATTTTTGGGAGCTGTGGGAATGCTCAGCTCCGTAGGAGCCGAATACTTCAGCTCCCCTCACTTCCCTTGAAATCCCAGCCGGGAGCCCTCTTGTGAGCACAAGCACGCAGGCGGTGGGGCTTCGCAAAGAGGCTGATTTTCTCTTCCCAAACCACTCTGATTTTAACAAATTATTCCTCTGGAAAACAGGCGAGAGAGGCTGATCCACAGGAGGAGAAGCACCATCTCATTGGCAAATAATGTGTCAGATGCTCATCTCTGTTCTAATGCAAATGTTTACCCTCTTTTTTCTCCTTTGTCTTTCGTAGTTCAGTTCTGTCCATCTCCTGATAGTTCAGACTCACTAATTCCATGTATTCAGTGGTGGGTTTTATTAAAAAATGTCTAGGGGATTGATTGATATGATCAGGTTGTGGACAGAAAAACATCCAGCGATTATCCAAAGATACAGCATTTCTGTGTTTCAATATGAAACAGAGAATTGCTTCTATTTATAGAGAAAATAGTGCACAATTCCTAAACAGTGTTTTGCAAATTTACATTCCCATGGTGTCTCCTTTCCTGCAAGCATTTCACATGTATACATCACTATAATTTAGAAACCCGTTGACCCTATGCACTTTATTTTGCTTTGCCATCATTTTGCCCCTTGTTCCAAGAGCAAGAATTTCCTGCCAGCGCCTGCAGAACAGAGCCAGCAACGAGCACTTCTGAGTTTTTGCACAGAAACTGCCTTTTCAGACCCAGCTTCTCTCCTCATCTCAGCCATTTCCAGCACCCCTTCCTCGCACAGCAGCCAGAGTGCACCGCTACATTAACAATTAATAACAGAGCAGCAGTAAAGAAAAAACTTGACAATAAATTTGCTTTAATTGGACAGGAATGTTGCCAGGTACTCTCGTTCCCATTTTCTGTCTGGGCTCTTCACTGCTCAGTGAAGCTTCCCCCTCTTTGAGGGCAGCCCTTTTTCCGCTAACCGCTCCAGGATGCTCATCTTGGAGGCTTATTCCATCAAGGCTTTTGGTGTCACCTACGCATCGGATCAAGGCTGAACCAATGCAACATGCACCTGATAAAGCTCGGGAGCACAGGGTTGAAGCACAGAGAAGGGCTTTATTACCGTGGTAATGCAAAAAAGCATCTGGAAGCCTTGAAACAAGCCCAGACTGGGCTACGGTTACTGCAGCAGGAAGCGTCACCGGTCGGGAACCGGCAGATGGTCCATCACCCTGACAGCAGCAGCTCTGCGGGCTGCAGCCGGCGAGCTTTGGCCTGCAATATAAGCCCTGTGAGAGGCCAAAAGCTTCTTGAGCGATGCAGAGCATCCTGGCTCCCCGCCGGCTTCAACAGAGAAGATGGCACGTGGCACCAGGCAGCGCCGGGTCCGTCCCTGAAAAACCTCAGCGTGTGGTTTTAGGCGTGTGAATTGGGTCACCACCTTCAGCGTGACAGTCGGCACACCGACACGGCGTATGCAGGCTTGTTCCAGACACGACTGGAGCCCAAACGTGTCGGTGCAATTAATCCCAGCACCGTATACAAACACAAAAAAATCTCATTTCATCAGTGGATATTTCCATATACACACACAAAAAACCCCTCATTGGTGGATATTGAAATCAGAACCTCCACTGCCAAAAATCTAGGTCCCAGCTACCTGGGTTACAGAAAAATCCCACCCGTGGAAGTGACTCCGAACACGCAGCGCAGTGGGATGCGAGCACAGGTTGTGGAGCAATTAACCACACCGGTGGCAGAAGCTCTGCTGGACTCTGCGGCTTAGGACATGGATCTGCGATCTCAGAACAAGATGCCTTAAAATATCACCACTGATTGTGCGGGTGGGTTAAACAGAGCAGGTTTACTCCTCTGGGAAAAGTGGCCCAGGATCTGCCCCTTCGGATCTGGCCCTTCTTTCTTTACTCCCTTTGAAGATCCCATCAGTGAAGTGGGAGCAACTAGGAGTAACTAGTGCGAGATGACGATTGTGGTCACCAAGACCATCATTAGGACTTGTTTTGGATGGCAATACAGCCTGAGCAGCTTCAGGAAAATAACTTCACGCACATTCTGCCTGATTCATTTTCACGTATTTCAAATGTCAGGTTATTGGCATCAAAGAAATGGGGTGATTATGCCCTGGCTATCTGGGAAAGGAGGAATTCAGCACCAAGCAACTCTGTAAGACAATGGGCCAGAGCAAGGTGTTGAATGGCGAGTGGGTTGTTCGGACCAGGCTTCATCAACTTTCGTTTTACAGCCTGTTGTCAAAAAATGGCCTTTTCCTTCAATAGAACAGACAAAGGAAAAGTAAGAAATACAGCTCCACCAATGTAATGGATAACGAGAAGAAGGAAAACAAAAGACATTTCTTGGAAATTTCTTATTTTACTGATACCCGTAATTGCCCATTGCAGAATTGCTGCGTTTTTCTTTCTAGTTAGGCATTTTCCCCAGGTTATAAATACGTCATAAAAGTGCCAGATCATAAAGTTTACAAGTTATGTGAGGGCTGACTTGCTGTATAATTACCTTGTTTTTGCTCTCTGGCATTGCTGTCTTCAACTGTTATTCTGCAAGATCTCGCGGGCAGCAGAACCAGCCAGAAAAATAAAAATAAAAGCAAGAAAGAGGAGGTGTCCTGGTATTCGGTGGCTCAGTTCCGACATAAACACTGCCGGGATCAGGCAGACGTGTTGGAACGCTGCGGGACTCAGGGTCAGAGCGAAAATCCCCTGGTTTTCACATTCATACACCCCAAACCACAAAAGTGTAAGTTTCCCATCTTCAGCTTGAAACCTCAGAGCTCTTGTAGCCAAAAATGGGACAATTGACAAATAGGAACTCCAACCAAGAGCTGCTGCAGAAAGACTGGCCAGAAAAGAAAAAGTGAAACATTTCCAAATAGAGAAATGTACAAAAGCTTTGCTGCTGAAGACAAGGATAATATTTGCTGTGTTATCCTAACCAAATATGCCACTCAGCACTCTCTCCTTTATCACAGTTATTTTAGTGGTGTTGAGCCAGGGTCAAAAGTAAGTCAAAAATTCACAATTTTGCTTTCCAGACAAGGCTGTTTTCCCAATGAAATACAGACTTCACTAAATGTGTCCTTCTACAGATCACCCTTAATGCAGAGGCATCATTAGATACAGCATTTGCTGTTCACTGCTCACTTTTTCATCCTCACTGTCTTGTTAATAATTTCTATGTGTAATTAGCTATTTTATAAAATAAATGGAATCCCACCTCCTAACAGAAACCCGATTTGAAATTTCAGGCAGAATAGCTACATTTTGGTAAAGTTATAATAGGCAGAGCTTTACGATCAGGAGCTCCGAGCATTTTTAGCCATGAGGATGCCTAATAAGCCATGAGGATGTCACTAATAAATTGTACGAGGCTGGGCATAAGTACAGCGTTTTTATGCAGTATAATGGGTTGCATCTATAGGAAGAGCAGTGTTGCACAGAGAGGCATAAGAAATTTCCACAGTGCTATTAAATAACAAAATGACCATGAAATCAAAATCAGGCATGTCAGAGCCTGATGCAGCACCTATTAAAACCAAGAGAAACTCTTAATTAAAGACAGTGGATGGGGACGCTGATCCTGCAACTCATCTCAGCACCAAGGAAGTACTTAATTTTATGAACAGGTTTAAGTGCTGTCAACTTCAGTGGGACATTAGCACATGTTTAAGTGCCTCTGCAGCAGATAAAGGGATATAAGCACAGGCTTAAGTCCTCTGCTAAACTGGGGCCTTGGAATGATGTTTCTGGGAGAACGAAGTACGTTGGTCTTGCAAAACAGCAGGGTTCTTTTGATGTCTCTATGTCCTCCAAAGGCACCCTATGGTGGAGAGGTTCTATTATGTTTGACATGTTAGAGCTGTTATGGGGCTGAAGAAGCTTGTTTTGGTCTTAATGAGACTTTTTAAATGAAAAGCAAACGCTTAGTTTCACATTTTATGTCACAGAACTGCTTCGAGGTTGGAAAGAGACCCATGAATCATAATTTTAGAGTTGCAGAATAGGATTTCATGCTTCCCAACTAAAGTTTTAGAGCTCTCCAGTGTAAGGAAATATTGCTGTTTTTATTTACACTTTAAAATAATAGCGAGGCTTTTGGGAATGAAAACATTTTTCAATAACATTTTTAGAGCCCTCTTTGCAAATGTGCGGCTTCCACAAATCAATTTCGCAGCCTCCATCCTGCAGTGCAGATCCTAACGGGAGGCACAAAAAAAGTCCCCTTTGATCCACATTTGCACAATCATCCCCCAAAGATTTGGGGTCCGCATCCTCAGCACCCTCCCCTCGCCTTGTTAACACATTTTGGGTCTGTAAAGTTTTTAAGGCCGTGGAAGCTCATTCGTTAGTCGTTTTGGCTTTGTATCCCTGTTCTTCCTGATTTGGGCTGGTGCGTAAGTGAGGAATGGCACATAGAGTCCATCCAACAGCTCGGGCTAAATAAAGCTCCCATGGAGCCGCAGTGGATCCCCAAGAGCAGCAGCGAGCGATTTGCATTAAACAGGCATCTTTGACGGACAAAACAGCCCCGATGCAAACAGGAGACAGATGTGCAGGTCTTTGGGCAAACTGGCTTTTGGACTAGGAAATTGCCCTTGACTCCTTTGTTAGAGACTTCATCCATTTATTTTTTTTTCTGTTGGTGGGATGTTAATTTTTTCAGGCAGAAAAGTGCTAAGAGGGCAATGATCCAGGGAACTGATGGGGGAGATAGGCATCTTGTGGACCTGTCTTCCTTCCCCCGCTGAGCTGGTGGCACATTTTCTGAGCAGAACAAAGTCCTTAGAAGTGAAGGGCTGAGATTTGGGAAGGACCTTGATGACGAGGAGCAGGAAGGTAGAGACCAGGTTAGGGCACTGTCTCCTTTCTGTCCCCCACAGCGATGACCCCAAGTTTCCTGGTGCCTCAAAAGCCACTTTTGGAGATATTGAGGTGGATCCCTGAGGAGGGCAATGTAGGAAATGCTCGAATATTTAAGTCAATCGAAGCCAGATGAGGCTCCACTTAGGTTTTCACAATCTGAAAAAATAGGGCGGTTTTCAAAATAAAAGAGAGATTAAATAAATATCATGTAACCTATTAATATCTAAGTTATAGCCCTGCTGCTTCTTTGTTTAACAACAAACACCTCGTTCTCTTCGCCATATGGAATCACAGAAACAAAGAAGTTGATTTATATTATTCAAAATTGGACTTACGACTTACTTCTGCTGGATACTGTAGGGAATAATCTCTTGACTGTACATGCATTTTCATCAAGGGGGAAATATAACCCAGTCTCTGGTAAATACCCAAATGAATGGAAATTCTGCTAGAAGATTTAATATGTTATAGGGTTGTTTTTTTTTTTTAACTTGTAATTAGAGACAACTTAAAGTGCTCTTAAAACTGCTTTACAACAATTAAGAAAGAGATTTTAAGAGACCACAGTTCCAGGATGTCAGCCTTAGCACTTTAAATAAAATTAATAAGTTCACAATCATAGATGTCTTCCTGCTTGAAAAGCAAGTGCCAGCCACTCATCATTCTGAAACCCATTAGCAGAGACGATTAAGGGCCTTTTCATCTCGGCGCAGCAGGGCTGTAGCACCCTAATTCAGATAGTAAAACTTTGCTTTACACCCTCAGTGGCACTGCAGGAGTATTTGGTGCTGCCCTCCTAATTAACTTTAAATGATCTTGATCAATGACCAAACTGATTTTCTAGTCTGTGTGTGTCCTTACAGGTTAAGGCACCACTTCAGCCTGAAATTTCCCTTGCATCATCTTGAGGGTTCAGTGCAGGGAAGTGATGTTGGGGGCTCACGGGCCTCAAAAGTTGGCCGTGTGAAATTACATAAAAATTGTTTTTCAGTAAATCTTTCACATAGAGGAAAGCAGAGCTCCCTTAAGATCAGAAAGGGATTTTTTGTTTTTTTTTAGTGCTGTCTCTGACTTCTTGTTACTATCCTGGAATAGAAGCAAACACATTAATGACTCAGATGACATCATTTCCCATCTATATGATTTGTTGTAGGTTAAAGTATTCATTAAATAGATAATTCAGGCACCGTGGATTTGACAGTGCCATTTTAGGAGCAAAGACATTTTGGTCCCTGTGTTCATATATGTGCAAGTGAAATAAATGCAAAACTTCACATAATAAAATAATACCATAATATTTTTGGCTCTATCTCTTCTTCCAAAAAGGTAAATGCATAACAAAACATACAGTTTTAATATACTCTGTGGTTGTGTATTTGTACAGTATGATTACTGTACAGGAGTACTACTGTTAGGAAGATGTATGTTTTCTCTCCTGCAACACTTCAGCCTACAATATTAAACTTCAATTGTATACTATATATGCTAAAAATATAGTAATATTAAAGATAATGCACCAGTTGGGAGGAGGCAAAGCAAATGTACCTTGGAGAGGTCTTGAAAACCACCAGCATGGAGGAGGCTGGGCACATCCTCACTATATTGAACACTCGAAGAGCACTTAGCAAGCGCTGAGTGACTAAACCTCCCAAAACGCCCCGCAAGGAGGGTATTAGCAGGCCACATTCTCAGAGAATGGCTCAATTCTTCTCTCCCTTACATCCTCAAGTCACCAGTAATTGTAGGGGATTGCTATTGATCTTTAGGAGTAGGAGGAGGATTAGAATCAGTCCCCAAAAATGAGGGGGTAGGTGAATTCTCTGTAGGGCAAGGAGATGCAAAATGCTCAGGCTCATGGTTGTGTCGGGCTTGCTCAGCCCTGCTGACTCCAGGGAGGCTGGGGAAAGCTGCCTTGTGAAAAAGAATTTATGTTCATTCCGCACAACTGGAAAATATTTCCATTCAGTGATGCCAGGGTAAACGCGGTTTTTCCTTGGGGAAATGATGTCTTCCTCCATTTCAGGGGCTCTGCACATACGCTCCAGCATGTAATTAACAATGGCAAATGAATGCCAGCACGTAAAAAGGCAGGGGAAAAGATTGCAGGTGAAATACTGGTTCCACTGATTTCCCCTCCACCCAGTGATTGTCCAATAGCAATGACTTGTGGCCTAAGATTGCAAGACTTCAATGTAACAATATCGACCTTTCTTAATGCGTGGATTATGTGTAACCCATCTCCCAGCTGGAGAAAATACAGAAGTGCCTAAAGCTGCACATGGGACACGGGAGCTTCTGTGGCTTGGGAATGACGTACCAGCTGGTACCTCCACGGAGAGGATTTGCTGTGGGCAGAGCTGCCCGCGTGGTCTAAGACACAGCTTCACATGAGCTGCTCGGAGAAGCTCCATCCTGAATCCCAGATGGTTGGGTCATCCCTCCTTTCTCCCAGAGGGAATAAAGACCTTGCTGCATGGCAGACGGTCCCTGAGATTTTGGGGTCATGCGTGAGTGGTGGGGACAGATTCGGCTGCAAAGATGAACGTTCAGCCCATGAAAGAGAAGGAAGGTGAAGATGAAGCTGGAGTGCACAGCCATGACTCTGTCCCTTTGCAGAGTTTCAGGATGAGTAAAGTCGTGTTTGGATGGCTCCTGTGGAGCCTGAACCAGGTGGAGGATGTGTGGTCTGGACTAATATTTCAGAAACGATTGCCTGATAAAATCAATTATTGGCATCTTAACACTGAACATTATGTGGCGTATTTCATAGTGTTTCCTAAAAAACATATTTTCCTACCTAATTTTAATGTATGAACAAATACATGTGAACATAGAAGAGATGCCACTGGGATTTTTTGCAGTCATCGACTGTAAATGGAGAGGGGTGTGAAGCTGTAAACTTCAACGAAGGAAGCCGCAGGGAATTTCCCCACTTGTGATGTGACGAAAAAAACGGAGGATCCCTAGAGTCAGAGTCAGAGAGGGCTAGAGTCAGGCAGGGCTAATGAACGTGCAAGAGACGAAAATGAACTGGATTGGGTTCATTTTCTTGCTCCTGCTGCCACAGACCTTGTTGCGGCAGCTCTCTTGTGGCCTGGGTGGTACTTTCCATGCCATACGTCTTGGGCAAGCATCTCTGCAGGGGCACTTTCTAAGTGTTGCTGGTGCTATGTGAACAACACATTAGTTTAAAAGCAGCGCATGATAAAACCACTGCAGTGCTCTGCAGGTCAAGCCTGAGGAAGCAATGGCGAGGTTGCTCCAGCAGAAGTAAGAAAAGACATGAGAAAAGCCACTGGCCAGGGTCTGTTGAACAAGCAGATGGGGAAGAAAAATTTCACACCAGCTTTGAATTTGCCTGGTTTCCCTGCATCTATATTCCAGGGCTCTTGCCCTGAAGGATCTCATTGGATTTAGCTCTGTAGCCAGCCTGCTGCTCTCAGGGGAGCAGGAGAGCACAGCCCATGCTCCCCACGTAGCCTCTTCCCATGAGACAGAGGAACAGGGTTATCCTCACTCCACCCAACCACCAAATCCCTTGGGACAGCCCAGGGCAAAGCCCTCGCGGAGCTCCTGCGCCAGTACACATCGGACCAGGACAGCACAACTGTGCTCGGGACTGCTGGGCACATCCCTCCAGCTGCAATGCGGTGTTGCACACTGTTGCTGTGATTTGCTCAACATCTGCCAGGGCGGGGGAGAACATTTTGCTGATGGGTTCATTAATGTTTTGGGTGATGTTACAGCAGGTAAAGATTTTCATTCAATAAACGTTTTTGATTATTTGCCCTATTTGCTGCTGAATAGATATTATCCCTGACAAAAGTTCAATAAACCTTTGTAACATTACATGTAACCCATAAACACAGCAAAATGCTATTTCCGAAAATCTTGGCACAGCCCCTCGGAGGAGCATACCAAACTTGCATTTCGCAAAAAACCATATACAGACTAATGAAATCCGGTTGCAGCGCACAACAAAATCATATTTCAGCTGTGGTGTCGAGCAGAAGCATGAGGTAACCCTGCCCCGGTGACTCCCATCCCTGCTGGTTTCAAAAGTGTCTTCCCTCCCTGTCCATAGTATTCCCAATGTCTCTGTAGAGTAGAGCAGCTATTCTTTTATTTTCGTTAGTATTAACAATAATTTTTGCAGCAGCAATTTCTTTGGAGCATTATTAGAAGTGATGTCCTAACAGAGATGCCCAACCCCTTTACCTAAGGATATTTACTGTGAAAGGACCCTCAGCTTATTTTATCCCCTAATAGTTTTTTGAAGGAGGTTGAGCTTTTACTGCATCCATTTCTCTAAAATAAATAGGGAACTTTTTGCTGTTCTGTTCACCTTCAGTCTCGAGGAGTAACGGCAGCACTTGTAGCACTGCCACAAATTTATAGGGCAGACTAACATCATAAACCAATCCAGAATAAGTTCGTCTTTGAATGTGTTTCAGGCCACAAGAATTTTGAAGTCTTACTGTGCTAGTGGCTCAGGCGGCTATCAGGGTTTCTTTTTTTAAAAGCTTGTTCAAAATTAAAAGCATTTTTAGGCCAATTTAAATAGGGAGTTGAAGATAAAATTCCAGCCAAAATATGCTACGTCTCTGTAGTCCCCAAAATAGGTTGGTTATTCTAACTGAAAAGGCTACGTGTTAAAAAAGATAGACTTGTGCGGGGAATACTTTTTCCCTGTACCAGACTAAACATTTAAATACAGTGAGATTGTTTCTATATAAATTCCTGTTAAAGATTAATGTTAAGTGAAAAGATAATCTTATAGTGCACCAGAGGGTAAAACGCAATCTGAATTTAACCACTGTAAGTAAGAGTGTATTGGAATTATTATTTTTTGGGGTATAACTTAGTAAAATGTTACTTTGCTTTAGAGACATTTTTGCAGAGATATTGCAAATTTTTATCAGGAGCTACATCACTTCAGGAAAAATACATTCGAGCCATGTGTTCGGTGCTTATGGGTTGTTTTTCCCTGATCTGTATTCAGATAACAGCAGTTGGGGAAACACTGGACAATGGAACAACTTGGAGAAAAGTTGCAGATATGGAAGAAGACACACTTGTAGCTCAGTGTAAAAAAAAAATCATAATAAAAAAAAAAAAGAAATCTTATCGTTCTGGTTCTCTACCTGGTCCTTTATGGTTTGTGGGCTGAATTATACCCGTGGCTTTTGCCCGAGATCAAACCCATCCCTGTCCCCGCACGGAGCAGCACCTACAGCCCGGAGCTTTGGCTGGGGCTGCAGCAGCTCGAACGCCTCCTGCCCCGGGGGGCCGAGGGGCCGTTTCTGTATTAGTCAGAGGAGCTATAAGGGAGGAGCGTGGGCTGCCGGGGGCTGTAGGCAAATGCACAGGTGCTTCTCGCTCCCCGGGGCCCTTCCTGGAAACATCTGGTGCTTCGTATTGCATCCTCGCCCGCAGTGGGTGTTCACACTGAGACTTCTACGCCCTTCAGAGCCTTTCTTCCCAAACCTAGGTCACGACGGGGAAAACTAACTTCGTTTCCCGGCTGCTTTGTGGCAAGCAGGCTGCAAAAAGGGAGGTGCTGCTGCCTGTCCCCTACGCTTCCCGACTGCTGCTGGACGGGTGAGGAGGACTTTGCTGCTCTACTCCTGCCCCAGCCCCTTCTGCTTCGCCTAGCCCTGAGCTTTAAAGGTCGAATGATGGCAAGAAGTGTATGCAAACACGATTGCGACCCCAGCGTTGAAGCTGGGAAGGCTCCTGGGGGCGGCTTTCTGCCCTCGTGGGACTCGTTGAAGCCGCGGTTGGTTGCAGCGGAGCTGCTGGATGTCCCGGGAGACTCGGGGTTGCGTTGCATTTGGGGCAGCGAGGAAGGTCTCGGGGTCCTGAGCCAAAGTTTTAGCTGCTTTCCCACCGGTGGAACAGCTTTGCTCTCATCCTGCCTGTCTTCAGGTGTCTCTGTAAGCCAAGCGTTTGCATTTTCTTGCGAGAGGAAAGGGTGCGAAGGCATTTCACAATGCTTTTCCAAGAAAACAAAGCTTTCACTGTTCCCTCTCCCCTGAACGACTCTTGGAGCCATTTATCACCGGGCTGAGATAAGTTAGGAAGCACTTCCAAGGGTGCTTTGCTAGGGCACATCTCATGGAGTGGGAGGTGGAGCAGAGGTTCTGCTCGGATGCCCGGCGAGAGCGGGCGCTCTTGGTTCGATCTCACAGGGTCAGTGCTGGAGAAGGCTGCTGGAAAGTTGGTTTCGCTGGTTTCCCTGCTGCGAGGGTGTTATGGAGGTTCATTGTGATAATTTTTGTTGTTGTGGAGTTTTGGGGGCTGGGGGAAGTGTTTTCTGCCAGCCAAACATTTTTTTTTTTTCTTTTTTTCTTCTTTTCTTTTTTTCTTCTTTTCTTTAATAAACAGTATTTGTCCCCAAGCAATGCATTAATAAACAAGCCAACTGCGGGGCAGGAGGAGGTGCAGCAGAGACAGCTTTCAAATGATGTTTGTTTTGTCAAATAAAACCCTTCTTTTCCTCAAAATAAGTTAAAAAATGAAAACCATATATTTAGATTGTGGTGCAGATACTTCTCATGATCCGGGGCCAACAGGAACAAAACATTAACTTGACTCTTCTCAAGAAGTTGATTCAAATTTTAACTCTTGTAAAGTAAGATCCTCTGTACAAAAAAAAAAAACCAACAGAAAAGAGGGATGTTTCTAAACAGTATAAACAAAAATGAAACCTATGTGGCTCCTGTTGCCAACATTAAAGATTACTTGACAGTAGACGGAGTGTTAAATACTTTTACTTCTAATAATCTGTAGTGTTCTATTAATCGTTCTCTTTTAAATCTTTTAATTTTTAAATCTCAAAGTACTCTGACCAGATAACTAACTCTGGATATGACTCCAAATGCAAACACTGCATGCAGAAAATGGGGAGTTATTTGTGTATGAAACACTTAAGGTTAATCAAGCTTTTAACTTTTACACTTTTTGACTTGTGACTATCCTAAGTATGTGACCTTAATGTTTCATTAACACTTTTTTGCATTTATTGCCTACCACTCTTTAAAACTGCAATTAAAGTGGAACTGTAATGGAAGTGTTAAAACCTGACTCTCGGGAACTCTCTGTGCTATTTCATTCCAGTAATATTGTGATCAGAAAGTATTTCGACTATGTGTGAGCACAGGATTTCTCCCCGTGTTTAGGGTTGGGATTCTCACACTTATTAAATTGGATGGACCCTTCTTGGGGTGCCGGTCTCTGCCTGCGTGTATGTCTGTGCTCCCAGACCTGCCTGTGCCAGCCCTGCCCCGTCTGAGCTGCAGCGTTTGCCCTCATTCGTTGCCATCTTCTTTGGCTCCAGTCTCCGTATTTACGCTGGAAAGGGGTTTCTGGGAAAGGGTTGCAGAAGCGGGGAGGGAATGGCTGTAGGAGAGTTTTCTTTTCCTGGTATTCATGCCATAGGGTGTGCTCCCCCTGCAAGTTTGAGAACTGGAGTCCAGGAGATGGACTCCTATCTAATGTTGCCCTTGCTAGACTGGACACTGGAATTCGGTCACTTTAAATAAGGACTTTAGCTCAACAGTTGTTACCAGGCAGGAACAGGCACTCTTTAATGGTTAAGAAGGGTGTAATCTCTAAAAAATAAGCACACATGGCTTAGGTTGTTGTAACATCACCCAGAAACGCAGGTTTGGTCCTGCTGCAAGGTCACTCAGTCTTGTGAATCATAAGCATGATTTTCTGCAGCACCTCTGTTTTACTTGGTTTCTCTTCTGTGCCTAATCTGGCATGAGATATGAGATGTAGGAAGTTTAATTTAACTTTCTAAGTTAATTAGAGTATTCTTCAGCCTCCCCTTTTGTCAAACCCTTGCCTCATTGGCCCATCCCTGAAGCCCAGTACGATCCTCTCTCCCTGTCACAGCAGCTGAACTGCTGATGCATCTCTTGGGTGGGACCCAGTTTAGTGGCACTGTGTTGTTTTTTCCCAGCAAGGGGTTACAATGCCTTTTGGCCCAATTTGCTTTCTAGGTCCTGAGTTCCCTTTCCCCACCTGGTCCAAGACCACTTGTGCTGAAGGCAGAAGTGCAAACTTTGAATATGCATCGTACACCTTGTCTAAACCTAGGTACGAAGAACCTCAAGCAATTGTTAAAAGATCTCAGGAGGGTCCTTGAGGAAACATGCTTCACCCTGTCCTATCCATGGGTATCTATCTCCCAGGATTAATTTAGGGACATGGCAAATGGTTTCATGCCAAAAGAGCTGGGCCATGCATTTGATGTCAATGGTATGATGAGAAGTGATATGCTCCTGTGCTGGTATGAAGTGGACAAGTGTGGTATCGGCATGTCCAGCCTGCTGGAGTGGTCCCTGGGTGCACAGGGAGCGCCCTGCATGTGCTCCCATGGGACCACCCATGATGGGGCTCACCCAGAGCAGCGTGGACATGGGCTCCTCAGGGACATGTGGCCTGAGGATCAACCTGCAGAGCTGCCTGGACAAATTTTGTGTTGGACTTGTTGAAGGGCTGGGCTCGCCCCGGGGAGGGGCGTTTGCTCCGCCATGCAGCTTCTGCCACTTTCCTTCTCTTTGGTGAGAGCTAATCTGGAAAGGGAAACTCCAGCACGTGGAGGTTACTGGGGTGTACATGCTTTCATGCGACTTGGCAGCATTTTTTTTATCAATTTGCACCCTTGGCTCTTGTTTTTTTCCCTTGCTGGCCACGCCGTGCTCCCGTGCAGGAAAGGCAGCATCGCTGTGCGCAGAAGTGTGGGGCTCAGACGTGGTGCCTGCACCGGTGCGGGGCCAGGACCCCGAACACCCAGCGGGGCTTTTTTGCAGCAGCCATTGTGCAGCACTTTGCTCTTTTGCTCGAGATTTGCAAGATAATTTCAATCTCCTATGCCCTCACCTCAACTTGTGTCAAGGGAAGAGATGAAAACTACCTTTCCTGGGCATGTCACATAGCTAAAAATATTTGTTGAAAATAAATTTCCTTTTCCCCATTGAACATCTGTCCCAAAATTTCCTCTCTTTGCTGCTCTTTTTTCAAATTGGAGTAACTTTTTAATGCCATTGCTCATGCTTTTTGCTTTCTGCTCATGTCTGTTTAAATACAGACTCCAACTTGTCTCTTATAAAGTCAAACAAATTGACATATGTTGATTCCTCCTCTTTCTCTCCTCCAGCCTGTCCTCTTCCATGTGATTGCAGTGCCTGGCTGGGAGCCTCAGGCTCATCCCAGGGTGCTGGGAAGATTAAAACAATATCGCAATTCATTTTGTGAAGTTTACCTTTGCAAAGTTTTTTCCTCCATTTCTTGGAGTAAGGGTTCCACTACTTCAAATACAAATGTATTTCCCTTTAGGTCACTAGCCACCATTGAGGAATAAACGCTAAGGAATAAGCATTGCTTAAGTATTGCGCTTCTTTTTTTCCTGTTGCAATATAAACTGAAATTAGAACTTTCTTTTCATAAAATAATGTGTTAACTTTAAAGGCCATTTTATTCTTTCATCAAAACGCTAGTTTCAGAGGAATCAGATTTGAACCAGTTGATTTCTTATTTTCTGATTTTAGTATGGGATGAATAGTCCCGGATGTCAGAGGAATCAGATTTGAACCAGTTGATTCCTTATTTTCTGATTTTAGTGTGGGATGAATAGTCCCGGATATTGAAGATATACGCTACCATGGGTAGCAGAAATTTTGAGCTGTTTCTCACTGTAGCATTCCAGTCCTTACCAGGAAATATCAATAACAGCAAAGAAAATGGCATTTTTTTCACGACCAAGCCACTTTTCTCTGATTAGATTGCTGCGTGTTGTGGCACTTGGAGTGCAAAATGAACAACTGCCATCCTGGAGGCAGCGCAAGGGCATCAGACCTGCTTGCACTGCTCAACAAACGCTGTCTGCTGCAATGACTTTTAGTCACTGTGTCTGATGTGTCTTGGTAACCTAGAAATGAAAGGCTCCTTAGCCAGTTTCCTAGGAGGAAGATCTTGCTTTCGCTGTATATTTATTGAATCTGTTCTCCGGCTGGGAAGCTGAACAAGTCTCTGTTTTTGTTTTTTGCAGTCACAGCTTGGCAGAGGGTGTGCTGCTGCTGAGGTTACCACCAATTCCCCACCCCAGAGAAGGGCTCTGGTTTTATCCAGCACCACTTGGGACTCCTGAGTGAAGACGCAGCAGCAGCAGTTCAACGAGTTCGTTAGACCTTTTGGCAAATCAGTTGAGCTGCTCGTAGGAAACCTCAGTGCCTGCTCCTGCTGTTTGTGGAGCTACTTTTGCGTTTTTCTCACCTGTGAACGTTATAAAACATGAGATTCCTAATGTTAGCACAGCTCAGGTGCTTTCCTCTAAATCCGTTTTGAGGCAAACCAGACAAACAGAAACCAATAATTTCTCTCAAGGAAATTTAAAGCACCAAATTAATGACTTTGCAAGTCTACAGGGCCTTGTGCTGAGCTAGACTGGCCACCCAAGGGACACTAGGTCTACTCAGGGAATTGCAAGCCGTAATCTACTGCTGCCCCTGCCCTTCCATTAATCATGTTTTGGAAGGGCTGTTCCCAATCAAAATGCTTCCTTTTGGTTCAAGCTTGGGTATTACTTGTTGGGAGCCCCAGTCTAGATAGATGAAATAAGTATTTTTGCTGTGGGCAAGCTGAATTTTTGCAGCTGCTCATGAACTGGCGAAGATTGAGCAGCTCTGGCCTGAAGGAGAGAGTGTCTAGATGTAAATGCAAATAAAAGCAGTCAGATTAGCCTCATTTCTCCTCTGCCATGATGGGGCAATTGTATCTTCTTGTAAGCCTTTCCCTGAGCAGAAATGGCATGTGCCTCCAGGGAAAAAAGTGAATGTGCACGGTGGGATTCACTATGCAAACAGGTGTTGTATTACAGAGGAATGAAAAATACTGGTGTAGTGTGAGTTTGACCTCCTTCTTAAATAAAAGAAATCACAAGTGTTATAGGAGTGGGCAGCAGCCTTCTTAATATACTCCTAGAAACCAGTGAGGTGACAACACAACATATGCCCGAACTATCGAAACATGCTGTAGTTCAATTTTCACCATTTTCTTTCCAGAGACAGAGAAGTTAAACATATCCCTTACCTCAAATGACCTTTGCAGGAGGCGGAATAATTTGCATTTTGATGCACTGGCATTTTCTAAACCGAAGAGACATAAGAATTTTTATCACCTTCAACAACTGTGTTGCCAGGGGCAACGCTCATAAATCTGCTTACCAGCATCAATCTCTGCATGCAGCAGAGGGCGGTGTTTGTGTGTGAAAAATGCGTATTTATAGAAAAATTATAAAATCTCTCTTGAACCTTGGGCAAAACTTGGGGTCCGAGACTATCGTATTCCTAATAATCATGGCACCAGTACCAATGAAATGCATATGTTAATCTGTTTGCAAATTCCCTTGCATCTGACCGTGTGTTATTGGGAAAATGCTGGTAGTGTATTTTAACTTATACTGGATAATCCCTGTCCCAAAGGACTTGCGATTTAAAAATATATCTCCTGAGGCATTGCTGCTGTCCTCCTCGATAACACAGCCTTCCCTGGCTCCAGTTCCTCAGGATACTGTCTGCCCTGTTCTAAAAGGAAAACTATGCAAGGAAAAATAGCCCATTAAATATTTGTTATGGTTGTTTAGATGAGAAAACAGAAGCACAGTAAAACTCTCAACATCCATTTCCTTAGCTGAACTTTTTCAGTGCAAGCCACCCAGCTTCAACCTTGTGTTAGATCGTGCTCTGCTAATGATGCTTTTGGCTTTCTATTAGTGTGGACATAAAAGCTATTTAATTTTTGGTGTCCATTTTAAAGTGAGCATGAGAATGTTTTGGGGGAATCCCTGAGTCCTGCTCTGGCTCTTGCTAAACTTTGGGGAGACTTTCAGAACATTTTGTCTGGTCTTTTATTTCCTCCATCTTTGTAAGGATGAGGCTGATGGTTCCCGATGTTTGAAAGCATTTCTTGTTGGGGAAAGCGGAGTGATGCCCACCGAGGGTTGGTGGGCGCTGCGGCAGCTCGCTGTCGGTGGACATTTCTCTATCAGAGGCTGCCAGGAGCCTGGGAAGGAAGGTAGAAGCCAGACTGTTAAATTTTATGTTTCTGCATTTAAGAGGAAACTCTCTGACAAATCAGACAAGAAAATGACATGTTGCAAGAAATAGTGAAGCCGCTGGTAGGCTGGTGGTGTCCCTATTTAACTTCTTAGCACTTTTTTTTTTTTTTGGCAGGGCTTTGTAAGAGGGAAAAAATCATCCTGCCTCTGACAGAGGAAAACAGCAGGAGTGAGCTGCCCTGCAGACGGATGCTCGGTGCAAATCTCCCCTTGTCACACAGTCACTTCAGGCTATGTTTTATGGAGACTTAATTACATGGAATCTCTTATTAAGAGGAAAGGCTCAACCTCCACCTGTGCGTGGAGGTTTCAGACTGTGCTTCAGCTAGGGAACTGGTAATGACTGATGTATAGGAACTTATCTGGCTTTTGTAGCACCGTTTCAGCACAGATCCTGACCCTGTTACAGACCCATATCTACGCGACGGGTCCCTGAGCGACAGGACCGGAGCACAAAGAGGGTTTGCCTTGTGGCTACGTGCAGTAAACTCAGTAGTTAGCTGTGACCTACAACAGCAATGTGAGCTCACTATCTATTTTTTGTTGAGTAAACATCTTGAATAACTTCATTATGTTAAGCAGGAACTCTTATAGTTATGTGGTGTTTTGGTTTTAAATAAACTTACTTGAATGAAAGGGTAGAAGGTGGTGGGGGGATAAAAAGGGTGCCAGGAAAACCAAAATCTTCTTAGAGTAAGGAGGGAAAAACCATAAGGGAGAAAAGAGAATAAAACCAGTAGCTAAAGTGCTGAATGGTGCATAAATAGCAATAAAGTCAGATTGGGGAGTAAAGTACCAAATGGACTTTCACTGCTGCTGGCAACTAACCTCTTGCAGCGTCCCTGGCTATGGAAGGAACTTCATGATACACCAAATAAGCCTCTCTTCATCTATAAATACATGCTGACTTACAGGCTGCACTGTCCAAAACTGTGTGGTTTGGCTGTCTGGACGTCAGGTGTCAATGCAGCCCCTGAGGCAGGAGTCTGTGCTTTTTATTCTGGTACCGTCTGGGCTCTGAAAGAGGGAAGAGACAGCAGCAGCAGGGGCATCAGAGCCTAAAGATGTAAAAGTGGGTCCAGTGTCAGTAAAAGCTGCTAAAAGCAAAGATGGACCCTGCTCTTTTTCCAGAAAGGTCTGCAAATGCAGGTGTATATTGAGAGGGTCAGGTTTTCTTGCTGGCCTGAATTTTATGCTGTTTTGGGGGAGATGAGAACGCAGCTCAGCCACTGGTCTGGGTGAACAGGTTATTCTGATTCAGGTTCAGACTCCTGCACAGGAAAATCAAGGTGCAAGGGACACGGAGGCAGAGAGACGCAAATTATTCCGGGATATTAAGAACTCCCCCTATATAAACAGCATGTAGCATCTACTGTTACAACCACTTGAAGGTGCTCGTTGGTTTAATAGGGAGGTTATGAGGTCACTCAGCATCGTATGGCTGAGGGAAGCAGTCTGCTCTGCCTTACCTACCCATCAGCACTGCAGCTATAACAGATTGTGCACTTTAATATGTATGTAGCACTTTTTTTTTTTTTTAAATAACTGCACCTGCAAGGAAGTTATTTATATATTCAGCCCTGATCTGCTGTCAGCTGCAGTGACTTGGTCCTGGGGCACAGTCACTGCAGGATTGGACCACTGTCCTTGTTCAGGTCTCAGGTGAAGGCTGGTGAGATGCCTTTTTCCCCTGATGTTCTCTCAGCCGCCTGTGACCAAAGTGTGACTTACGTGACACTGTACTGAGTGACGCATGAGTGCAGTAGTCCCTGCAGGTCTGTCCCCAGAGGAAAGGTGTCTTTGAGCTTTTCTCTATCTCCTTTTTTTCTCTCAGGGCATTTCTGTCACGAAATGACTAAGGAGCCATCAGCTGACAGCGAACATGGTTGTATTCCCTAAGGGTCTCTGTTGTTCCTTATCAGAAAAAAAAAAAATATCCTGGGTGGTTCTTGCTGTCTGTAAGAACAAACTTGGGCTGAATAATCTGAAGTGAACAGTATCCCCATTTCCCCAGCCCTTTCCTCCATGGGCCAGCCTTCGAAGGTCAGGGTAGAGATGTGCTTGTAGGAGACCCAGGACGAAACCTTCCCTATGAATGATACTGAAACGCTCACAGGTACTGGCTTATCACGTTCATTTATTGACTACTTCTTTCTAAAATGCTTTTGAACAATTGAGGAAGTGATAATTGATGCTTGGATTTCCCTTCTTATGGTCATGCAGACTTCCACCAAAGTCCTCAAGGACTCCTCTCTTTTTTTTGTCCTAATGCAAAGTGTAAAGTTGTTTCATTTAAGTGTAGTTACGTACAGAAACTTAGGGCAAAATCATATGACAGCATAGTGTGCATATTGAAAAAGGATATGAAGTGTTATTGGAAACTCCCAGGGAAAAAACGTGAGTTAATTTTATAAGTCACATGTGGCATATTTTATGAATGGATGTCATAATCTCTGAATAACTCATAGAAAATCTAAAACAATTGCTACAATTCACAGCTGCTTAAAACACTGTAATTTCTTCCACCTTGCCAACATGTGATTAGGAAGGGGTAAACTAGCTGTGGTTTTTGGTGAGAATCTTCAACCAAAGTGTCTTTAGTTCATGTAAATTAAACTGCAAACCATTTTGGACGCATCCTTTGGGCTTCTTTTTCTTATTGAATGCCACAATATAATAAAGTCTTAATCTTCAGGCTGATCTTCCTGAACTGTAGAGCAAAATATCTCCTATATGGAGGGTCAGGCTGAATAGGTTCAGTTCCATCGAGAGCAAGCTGCCGGGACAAGAAGGTCTGTTTTCAGTAATTTTAAGGAATATATTTCAAATCTGCCTGACATTACATGGAGTCTAGCTTCTGGAGGTCTGTAAGAGCCATTTCCCATGAACCCCCCAATGCCTGGCGGGATGTGAGTTCACCTCTTTCCCGTACAAGGTCTCCCCCCAGGTATTTGTCCATTTTACACTGGAAGAGGAGGAATACAATTCCCTTTACCCTCTGGTCAACTTTGTTTGAATCAGCCGGTCAGTTTAAAAGCCATAAGGAAGGGAGAGCTGTGCAGACGAATGATCACACCAACTCATTGAGCATCTACCCGTTGCTCCCCTAGGAAACATTTTCTGCCATTATGCTAAAATACTGCTATCACAAAAAAAATTCACAGAGATACAATGCAAAGATTATTTTAAAGTTACTTTTATCACCAGTATGTAAGCCTTAGTTGGTTTTATTTTTTGGTTTGGGGTGTTTTTTTTGGTTTGGGTTTTTTTTTGTTTTGCTTTGGATTGGATCTTTTTTTTCAAAAAAATATGTTATAGATAACTTTTATTATCAGTTTAAGACATGATCAGTATAAGAAGGGACCTCTGTATGCCCTGACAGCCAACCTCTGAAAGGATGAAATGGGCACAGAGCAGCTGTAAGAGGTGATACCTTGAGTCTCAGTTAATGTTATTTAGGCCTTACAAGTTACCCCTCACTAAGGAACCTCTAATTTTGTTGCTAATGGGATCAAATGACCAAATGTTATTACTGCAGTCACCTGGTATTCTTTCTTTAAAAATATAAAGTTACTGATTCATTAAATACATACGCTACCTAAGGTTTTAATAGTGCTTCAAAATCAAACATCTGCTAATTTGGGAATTAAAAATTCCTGCTTTCTTGTAGGTCTTGTGTATGAGCTTCTCCCTTTCCTCTTCTTCTAGGTACCGTGTTACCACCCCAAGTCAGCACTGCTACAAGAAGTTAATAAATCTCTCTTACAAGGCACTAACACTTTCCTGACTGATTTCTGAATGAAGTACTATATGCATATAGTATGTTAACCTTGAAGTCCAGCATCGACACCTCATTATTTTCTGCCTCCTTAAGCAGTTTTCAGGGGTGCCCTGTACCTGAAAAGCCTTGCTCTTTTCTTTCTGGAAAGGAGGAACACAAGCGTACTGCAGATAATAAGTTAATTAATTATAAGGGCAGGTAAAGAGAACATTAAATTATTTTTTCTGAATAAATAAATAAATAAGACCTTAAGATTTTAGTGGTAATGTAATGATTTTTATGGTCTGGTTCATTGTCCTTGAATTCTAGGAATTGGCCATATGGAGATGTTTTGTCTAAAAATATTGGGGGTTAGAAGTTAATTCTAGTGCCTGGAGGGATGGTGATTTGGGAAAAAGCCCAAAGATGCACAGGGTCATCCTGGTTCCTTCCAAACCCTCCCTGACACTGTCTCATGAGACTCTCATGCTGTGACGCTGTTTTGGGCTCCTGGGTGGTGGGGACATACTGCTCCTCTTGAGCCTGGCACCTCCTGCACCAAAGCCACTGTGCCCTCGTCCTAGTCCTTCTGTTGACTACAGAAGCCAAAACATGAAAAAATGATCTGAGCCTGCAGACCCTGAGCCTGGCTTAGAGAAAAAACCAGCAATTTTAAACTAAAAAAACCCCCTCTTTTTACTTGACTTTTGGGTTTTCAGCTTTTGGGGGTCACCATGAGTAGTCTTTTCCTACATCTGTGTCTCGTCCCACTTCATAACTGGGACAGAGATACACACACCTCTCCCATGGGGATGGGAACTTTGAAAACTAATAAAGGATGTGCTTTTTCTTACTTAAAAAAAAAAAAAATTAAAAATTGTTTTTTACAGGTTATTCCAAAGGACAGGGCTTTGAGAAAGGCACAAGGTGTGGTTTTCTAAAGCTTTCAGTGATATTATGTGTGTTGGTCATCTGGAGACCAACCAATGGAGATAATGCAGTGTAAGAAAACCTTCTGGTTCTCAGCACAACCAGCAAGATTTGCCTGTTTTTGGTGAATTTGTAAACTGCTTGTTCTTGGGTGATGTTAATCAGTGGCAGTCCCAGGTCATAAGTGAAGATTTTCAGTTTTTCTTGTGATTCTTGCAAGCAGTGACTATTGCCATTTGTTTTTTCCAGTCCTTCAGCTGCCCCAAACCATCTTACACTAGAAGCATGGAAAAGCACCCAAAAGCACTGAGCTCTAGCACTCAGTTAGATACCAACAGGTCTCATTAGCTGCCATGCAGGTATTGCTACCTGTGTCTCTTCTGTTCACATCTTCACTGGAAGTTTGGTGAAGTTACAGAAGTAATACAAAGTGGAGGAATGCCAGCCCTGTATTTTTTCAGGTAAAAATGCTTCAAATTAAAGCGAGATCTAATTTTAACAGGTCAAAAATAAACTTTGTGTAGGAAATCAGACTTTCTTTTTTTTTTTTTAAACATCATCAGTGAGGTTTTAGGGTGATCTTCTAACAGGAGCAAGGGAAAGGAGAAACGTATGGCTGAAGTTTTAGTTAACCGTGATATCGAAGTACTAGACCTCATAGCCCAGGAAAGTCCCCTCAAGTCTTATAGTCAGAAAGATACCATACTTCTTAAAGGGAGGCTTTTCTTGGCAGCATTGTAGAAGTGGTGAATGTATTGAGAAACTCCCAAGTGATTTATTTCTCTCATAGTACTTGCTGTTTGAATCAAGAGAACAGTCTTCCTGCTGCTTGAGCTGCAATCCAGCATCATTAATAAATAGCACTGGTAAGGAAGTGAAGTGGCTAAATTGTCAGCTCCCCTTTGGAATCTGCCCTGATTAGAATATCCATTAGTATAAATTGTATTTTTATGCTTAACCCACTGTGCTAAATATGAATCTGCATTAAGCTATTATACTCTTTGTAGCCACTAAATTGAATTACCTGGTGCATCTGTTAGTAAACGGCAAAACTTGAAGAGTTTGGCAATCATTATTATTTATTTTGTGCATTTTAAGTCTTTCCTTTGACTGCTATGTAGGCACCGTTGGGCTTTGGTTCACAGCAATATACCCCTCCGCATTTAAGCATAGTTGTGGAGTGCTGAAAATTGGATGTTAAGAAAATTGCCTTTTTAACTTTGCGGTGTGCAGTGCCATAATTCGTTTTTACTCCGTATGCCTTAGTGCCAGAAGATTTGGAACACTTTTTGTTTATATGAAAGATGATACATTTAAGATGGGTAAAAACTGCATTTCAAATTTTCATGCCTGTTCAGATCAATGCTGACAGCTTAGCTTACATTGAATGATTTAATGCATTCCTCCACCTGCTAACCAAGAGAATGACTTGACCCTAGAAAATCTGTGCACAGAGAAAAAAACCTCTTTAAATCTCTTTCTGACTCACAGGGAAAGTGTGTTTCTCATTATTGCTGTAGGGGCATGCCTATATTAGGGTAGCAGAAGTACCTGAGCTGGTTTTGCCTGCATGGAGGCCAGGACTGGGAGTGGAGGGGACCCTGGTGTGGGACCAGCTGGTCCAGACCTGGAAGGTGTGTAATCCCTCTGGTTTTACTCCTGTACTGGCCCTGGTGTGTTAAGCCTATGAAGTGCTTTGAACGGTGTTTATGGACTGAGGTCTCCTCTAGCTTGGCTGTGTCTGTGCTGTAGTTTGTTGCTTACTGTGGACCTGCTGATGTCCCAACCTCTTTGTACCCTGATCTGCCCTGTGCTTTCTGCCTCTTCTTGCTTATGGTGTTGTCCCTCCTGCTGCTTACTCCTGCCCTTTTTCAAGATATGAAAGGTATCAACTCTTGCAACTTTTTTGTGACTTGTGCAACTTTTTCTGAAATTCTCAGCTCCTGCAAGCATGTGACTCTGGGGAATATCAACTTGCAGAAAAGCAATAGTTGGGTTTTTCCATAACCTTGAGGGCAAGAGTGTACTGACCGGCTCAGGTTACCCTCAGGGCTCCGAAGCTGTGTGGAAAAAGAACCAAATGCTTTTTGAAGTTTTGTACTTCCTGACTGCTTGGGCTTGGTAGTCCCAGGGCATCATTCCTACCTCCATCTCCTCTCCTTGTTTCCTATGCTCTTCTTGGCCCTTCTCCAGACCCATGGAGCATCCCATCAGCTGAGGAGCTGGTGGGAGGGGGCATCCTTTTATTTCCTACCTTGTGCACGACTGCTTTTCCCCATATAGAGCTCCAGTGAGCTTTATGGAGCTTATAGGAATGGGTGGGTGCTGTGCTAGTGAAACCCTGAGTGAATGAGCCTGTCTGTGCCTTCGCTCCTTCTTAGGGGGCTGGGGAGCAGGAGCTGCAATGGTCTCTGCTGGAAGCAGCATGAGCAAGAGCTCAGAGCTTGCAGCCACGCTGCTGCTGATACTACGGCAGGAAGCGAAAACAGCCGCGTCGGCTCCATCTTAGCCTGAAATTCCCAGATGCCAGCAACTTCTTGAGATATTCACAACTACTAAATTTGCACTAAAAACAAACAAAAATGCTGACAACTAGAGCCTGCTGATTTCACTGCTTAAAACACAGTTTTACTTTCTTTTTCCTCCCTTCTCCTAAAAAGCTAAAGCTTGATGCAGAGAGCTGGATCTGTCTTGACTCCTGAATCATCACTAGCATTGTTACCCACACCAGCTGCAGAACTTTGTGCTGTTGATGATCCTTAGCCAGTTTATATTCGCCTTTCTTTGAGCTTGCAAGCCTGGAAAGGAGAACAACTGAACCTTTTCCTTGCAGACTGAGAGGTTATCCTGCCCAGTATGTCAAGACTTAAAAAAAATTCATATTTCTTCTTTTAATCAAGGGTCTTTTCAAAGTACAGCCACATTTTAGCTTTCTGTTCAACTTTTCTTGCTTAGTCCTAGAGATGACAGGACAGGTTGGCTCTCCAGTATAGGTAAATACAATGGGAAGTCAGGAATGGGCTAGGAAAGGTGACTGAGATGGCTCATTTGTGGTGAAGTCGAAAACTTGGTGTGATTCTAAGTTATTATGAACCTTAGTTACACAGCTTAGGCATGTCACAAGAATAGCAGTTATATAGCATGTGAATTAGTACTTAAAGATTCAAAACCGCAACAGTTGAAGTCACTTTAAGCCATAGGTCCAAAAACTGCTGAGGCAAAGAATAAAACAAAATTCAGTGCAGACATACGGGTACTTAGAAACCTATTTGAAATACTTTCTAAAGTAGAGTGCTGTTTTCTCCTGAGGTATGTTTTTTTTAAAAAGCTGTCTTTTGTAGACTAGAAATTTTCAGCATCCCTTGCCAGAGTGGCCTTCATTCACTCATCTTTTGATGAGCAATATTCCTCTTGCCAGTTATTTGTTGATCTACTTTGAGATGGTTGCAGCCATGCTTCGGATGGCTAACATGAACCTACTGCACAGATATTGAAGGAAAAGAAGATTAGGAGCACAGGCTTACGAAAGGTAATGAGTAGTTAGTTGGCTATGCGGTATTTAATAGAGAAACCAAAGAAAGCATCATTTGGCAGTAAATGTCTATTTTTTTGCTGCATCTGCCACTATTGAAAGGATCAGCTGCAGTCCAGTGTCTATCATTATTAATAAACAGCATCGGCAGGAGAGGATCTCCTGAATAGTGAAAGAACAGTCTAGAATATATTAGATAAATGTGAGGTTTTTTCAGTTACCTTGGGCTGATGTACTTCTTGGTGTACTCAAATATAAAAAAGAAGCTCAAGCAATCTCCCCTGCCAGTGGTTATTTCTGAGATATCATGAAGGACAGTTGCTGGGTAGCAAGTTTTGCAGGCAGGGGAAAAGTGGTAATGGGATGTATTTGGGGTTTTTATTTAAGTTTAATGTAGCTGCATGTGGGAATGTTACAGTTTTCCTAACTTAGTGTCTTCTGCATCTTGATGAAGCAATTACAGCATGGATACAAAGTTGGTTAGACAGCCATATCTGCAAACTAATTACCATTTCCTGTCAAAATGGAAGGGTGTATGGAGTGCGGTTCTGTGAGGGCCTGTCCTGGCTCTAGTGACATCAACTATTTTAATTAATGAGAGCACACTTATTAAATTTGCAGATGGCACAAAGCTGAGATGGGCTGCAAGGATGTTAAAGGACATGATCAGAATTCAAATTGATGACGACAAAGTGGACAAATTAGAATGTAATTCAATAAGGGCACAAATAAACTTCTAAATATAGACAGGGCCAATTAGCTGCGCACGTGCAAGGTTGCAGCACAGCTGCCCAGGTTGCGGCACGGCACCCCGGGAGCTGGGGTGGGCTGTAACGTACCTGTGAGGCACCATCATCGGGCCGTTGTGGTGTGGATGGTGCAGCACAGGGCTGTGTGATGCCTGAAGTCAACTGGCTCTGCTCATCATCAGGGGCAGTTTTTGTTACCACACAATTCAAATAAATTAAATGTGGACCAGGTGAGAGAGCGCTTAGAGATAAAGAACAGGAATGACCAGAGGGCTAGGAAATTGGACTCCCAAAGAAAGATGGGGAATACTTAATCTACAATAAAGACTTTTTGTACGTGCCATCAATCTTCAAATTGGAAGGTGTTACTGCAAAGGGTAGGGATATCCTGAGTGTGATCTAACCCTCATGGCAGGGCTTGAAATGATGGCAAATGGTGGCTAGATGTTAGGAATACTGTTTCTGTAACTCCTCTTGCAGAAGTAGGAAGGCATCTAACACAAGAAGTGGATGCCAAAGAAGGAAAAGAAGTGTCCTCCTTATTTCTGTATTGCTTTTGTTTGGAAAACTCAGTCTAATCACAAAGTTTCAGTATGATTCTGAATGCATTGCTTAATGCTGCACCTTCTGATGTTGGATGGGTCTTCTTCTTCATCCTGGCTAGCTAGGGCTGTACCTAGTAGCCCTGCACGTGCCCCTTGGCCAGAGCTTGTTTTGCAAACACACCATAGTCGGTTTGCATGTGTGTGGGAGATCTGCTGCTTCCTCCCAAATTGGTGAACAAATTCACAATTTAATATGCAGGCCAGAATTTCCCGTCTGGAAAATGAAGATGATAACAGAAGGAAAAGAACAGAAATCCATTAATATTTTATAAAGCATTCAACACTATAGCAATGAGTGCCATAGAAAAGCCTCTGAGGAAATAAACAAATTTCTGTCTTCAGAGCAGATGTTGAAATAATTATAGTAAATAAGGCACAAGGCCACACACTGAACAGCAAGAACAGAATGGGCTGTTGAATCTCTGCTTGCTGCCTGCGCAGCATCTCCTCAGTGCACTGAGGGAGGCAGAGAGCCTGTGAAAGAAAGAGTCATCTCAGAAAGGTTGCAGCAAAATTCATATGTACAAGAAGGTTTATTTAAGTTTGGGCAGGAGAACCTGGTTTTCATACTTCCGAGCTTTGGAAGCCTTGACTTTGCCATCCTGGTAATTGTGTAAAGCATACCGTAAGGTTAGAGGGAGGGAAAACCAGTGAGATTATAAAGCTGAAATGAAATATTCTGTTGGCTTTAAAAAGAAAATATCACCTGTAGCAGGAAAGATGTGATGCATTTTGACAATTAAGAAGGTACCATGTATGTTCAAGATAGACAGCTAAGTGCTGGGTAATTTTTCTGCCCTGTAAAGTCCAGCTATAGCATTTACACCAATACTACAGTACCCATAGAAAAAGTCTTGGGCATCCAGACAGCAGAAAATAATTATTGTCAAAGTGACAGAAGTTAATATTTTTTATATTTGTGTCTCTAGGAACAATTTGAATATTCTTTGAATGATTCTGTTGCCTCTCTTGCCCTCATCCCCAAATCCATCCTGTAGTGAAGACTAAATAACCCCCTATGCTGGCAAACGGGTCGAGGTGAGCCCTGGGTCCCTGCTGTGGTTCAGCACTACAAACAGGAACTTTTTCCAAAATCCTACCCATTCTGTGATACAACAGCTTGTACAAGCTCTGTCCTAATGCGTAACAACCGCGTAACATTGCTAACATTATAGGCTTGCAATACGGGGCATTGCAGCAAGTGTGGCACTCAATACTAGTAGAGAAACTTATTTCAAATGGTGACTATATTGTTTGTGTTAGCAACTTGTTTTCTAAGGACCAAACAAAGTACTTGTATACTGAAATTTATAGAGTTGGTTAAGTTCCCCCTTGCTTTATTTCTCCAAAATTTCCCCCATCCTCAGCTAGTAACTCACATCATTGAGGTGCATTATGGTTCCAGCAGGTTCATGACAGAAGCTGAAGCTATGAATTTCTGCCTTGTAACAGTATTGCTGATTTCCCTCTGTATTGCTTTTGCCATGTGAAATTTGTTCTGGTTTAGCAATGTTGCTTTTCTAGAGAGAGAAAATAATTGCATGAGCAGCCCAGATGAAGTATGCTTTCCTAGGGTTTGAGTCCTTTAGTCTCTAAACCATTCGTGGTGCTCCCATGGCAGTAACCCTCATGTAGGGTCCCTCGTGTCCCTTACATGTGCTGGGGACGCCCTGCAGCCTGATGGACCATCTGCATGGTCGCTTCATGCTGGTGGGACTGTTGATGACAACCAGACAGAGCTATAATGGTTTAACTCTTGCTGCTTTTTCCGTATTTGGGGCAGCATTTGTCCACCGACATCTACCCAAATGCTGCTTTTCACCAGTTTTTATGCGTCCTCTTTGTAGAGACATAATTCCCTGAGGTTTATACCCATATTTTAAATTTAGCTGCAATTCGGATGTGCAGAAGTGTGATGGTACAAACCTTGTTTCCATAGGAAACCTTGCTAATAAATAGCACTGCAATGTACAGCAGTTCAAAAAGCCACCAGAAGTACAAACCCACATTTTAATTCTGCCTTTCACCACTGCTGGAGGGACTTACTCAGACGCTGCAATGCACACCCGCGTGTTGGGGCATGACGGTGCCTTGGGCTCCCAGGTTCTGCAATGCCAAGCAATAACGAGTAGAAGAAACACAGGTACTTTGAGATTTGCCTCCTGGGTATCTATACTCCATAAACATAAAAATGCAGACACAGTCCAAAAAAATCAAAAAGCCGAAAGTTCTATAATTAAAGCAGTACTAATCTAGCGCTTGCTTACTGGTTGGACTTGGACCTGGCTCTCTGGGTTGCTGCCATTATGCATGTATATATGCATATATATATGTGCATATATATACTGCTAGCAACTGTTTCCTTTTTCAGCACCTGTCTCCTTTCTGCCTCAGCCACCCCAGTGCAAGTGCTGGAGACTTGCTCAGCTGATGCTCAAGTGCCTGCATGGGAGGAACAAGGCTCGTGGCTCAGGTCCCAGCTGTCCTCGCTTTAACCTCGGCAACTTTGGCATGCTGAACTCCAGTGTTACATCTTTTTTCCACACGTGGACTTATATTTTCTGGAATAATGTTAATCTGGAAAAGGAGGCGAGAGTTGTGTCCCAGCTGTGTACCACCTCTCCCTGTTTTAGACGAGGCTGACACCGTTGCTGTGGGGAAACCTTGCTGTTCAGCAATGCAAACCTTTCCTCTGATCTCTCAAAAGTGCTTTTGAAAATGTCTCTCCCGTTCTTTTGCTTTAGCTACATCCATCCCAGTTTCCAACTGAGGTGTCCCCAAGTCATGGTTGGTTAAATATCCCTGCACCTTTCTCCATTAGTACTTGAAGGACCTTTGAGGACGGTAATAGAGTTGCAGTACAGAACATGCAATATCTTTCTGATAATCGCTCTTAATTCAGATTTCACTGTGCCTGGGGACATTGCGTACAAATATCTGTGCAGGTTTTGAATATTTGTCCTCTATTTTAACCCACAAAATAATGATCCTAACAAGCTATACTGGCAGTATTGAAGTCTTCTACAGTATCTTGTAGGGCTTTGTGTATTGTCTTTGTTAGACATAATTAGCACTTTGAATGTGCACACATCAGATGGTGGCTGAATAGGAGAATTCGTTTAACCCTTCAGCCTCCACATCTCATCCCTCTGCGTGCCCTGGAATGACATCACCAGGGAACGGCAGGCGAATTTCTAGTTTCAGTGATGTGCTTTGAAGCTCGGTGTGGTACCAAATCAAAAGCACCGAGTCCATGCTCTGTTCTTCACGTGTGGAAGTAGGCAAGGGTGAGACTGATGTTTGTTAACGGTTTTATATTCATTCCAGCATCGAGTCTCTTATTTCTTCTATGTCTTTGTGCCACATCTAGCAATGATACAGTGAGTTTAAATGTCCCTAGCAATACAAGGGCAGAGGAGGGCTTCAATCAGATCTTTTAAAGTGGCTCAGGTGGGGTGTGCGTGGGGCGATGTTAGCATGGAGAGAAGCTGGCGCTTTTCTGCTGAATTCAAAATTTTTCTAAATAGGAAGAAAAAAACCTCTTGATATTCCAGTTATTTTACTTTTACTTCAGGGAGTAGGATTTTAAGGTTGACAATCAAAATCCATAAATGTGAGCTTCAGGCTGAGCAAAGCATAGCCTGCATGAACGGGACAGAGAGGAGAGGTGCCCTCGGTTGCCAGCGGTGGTCGGGCACGCTGCTGCTCACCTGCTTCCCGCGGGAACTGCTCCGCACCTTCCACCGTGCTGTGCTGAGGGGAGGATTCAGCAATAAGCACATCCTCTGGCATCGTTTGCTTACCCAGAAAGCGTTCCCAGAGGAAAACCCTGCGGAGTGGCAGAGGGTTGGGGAACCCGATAAAGGCACTCAGCCCTGAGCAAGTCTGCGCCACGTGTTGGGTTGTTCTTGCAATAGGCTGTGGAAAAAGCTTCGTTGTCTTTTCTGGAGTGATGGTGGTCGCAATGCCAGAAGCTAAAAGTTTGTTTCTTGACCCTGATTTGGTTCAGCCTCCGCACAGGATGGCTTGGCTTCTTCAGGACTTACCCAAATCAGGAGGAACCCCTGCCTGGGTTGTGCAGAGTGGGGTGTGCGTCAGGCAGCTCTCGTGCAGATGCATGATGTGCCTGGTGACATGAGCCAAATCTCGTGCTGTCCTTTCCTCCAGGTTTATGAGCAAATTGAAGCGAACCCTTGTTTTTGTCTCTCCCTTGGCTCAAACCTTAAAAGGGCTGTTTTTGTATGAAATTGAGAGGTGATTTGCATACTTCATTTTCTTTACTCTCAAGTCCAAACAGATCCCTTCCCCTCTCTCTCTTTAGACATCTGTTACTGGATTTCTTGTTTTGTCCTTGCCGAATTTTAAGTCTGCTGCATGAGTTTCTGGAGCCTGCAGGGTGTTCCCAGCAGAGCACTGGGAACCCAGGCGTGCGACCTTGTCCCGCCAGCATCCGCTCTGGCTGGCCTCGCAGCATCACACCGTTCGGAGGGGTCTGCCGCTCCTTTTGATCTTCGTTAATAATGGCTGAAAATAGCACTAAGGGGCCCTCCTCCTTCCTCCCTCTTTGTTCATCTTATCGCTATTAAAGAAAGTTGAGGCTCCTATTGGAATATGTCACGGGGTTATCTTTTATTTATTCATTGCATGCACGTAACCATCTCTGCATAGGAGGAGGCACTGCGTTTTAGAAAGGGAAGGCATGAGCTATGCATGGTCTGCCCCAGGATTTATGCAAATATGTATATTTTTATGCCAATTTACAGTCAACTGTCTGTCTTGTTAGGGGGGAAAAGTGGCAAGTCTGGCTACAAGCCAGAGCACAAGCCAGTCATTCTCTCCGCGCCTGCTCCGTTTGCAGGGAAGGGGCTCCGGCGGATGCTGCGCCGGGGGCAGAGCTGCGATGCCGGGGCAGGGGCATCGCCTCTCCGCTGGCACAGGTGTTTGGGGTGAGGGCTGCTGGCCCGTGGGATGGGAAGGGTAGGTGAAACTCCAGGCTGGGGAATTATTTCCTCATTGCATATTCCCCTCCGCCTGTTGCTGGGGTTTGTCTTGGCTCGGTCACTCTGCACTGGGATGTTCTGCATTCACGTCTCGGCTGTAATTACCACCTACCAGCTGCCCCCAGCCCCCTGATGCTGAAATACCTGAGCTGCCCAGCACAGAGTGCTCCAAGGGAGGAACAGAGGTGAGGAGCTGCCTCTCATAGTCCCACCCTGCTGTTAATTTTTCCTAGACATCCCCCTTATCAGCCTTTCGTACCTCCAAGCCTTGTTAAAGCAATCGGTGAGAAAAGCCGCCAAGAAATCCGAGGCACGCTGGTCTGAGCTGCTGCAGGAAGCACTGAATTATGTGTGAAGCTGGAAGTCTTGCAGCTGTCTTAGACATGTGAAAAACTTTCCATAAACATTTCTGGATGCTTTGGGGTTTTAAATGAGATTTTTAAAAAATTTTAGAAGAAAAAATTAGTACTGGGGGATGCCTGTTTAATTGGAAATTCTGAAAATCTGTTTCAAGCTATAGTTTACACTGACTATTTTAAAGAACTGCTGTGGAAGAATCTGTGAATGAGACCTCTTTGAGTTTTAAGACATTAGAAATATTTCTCAAGTGATAAGAGTTATCTTAAGCGTTGGAAGTCAGCTCAAGCTTACTGCATACGTACTTTCATACATCTACTAAATCTGTGGGGGTTTTAGCCTCCTTAAATGAGGAATACTGGGGGAAGTTCTGATTTTATTATTTCCAATATAAGTTTTTTCAAAGTCCATGCTCTAAACCTTTTGCTTTTGTCACTTTTGTTTTCAGTTGAATATTTGGGAGGGTTTTTTGTTTTATTTGGATTTCTTCATGCAAAACTGAGCAAAAGGATAGGAATTACAAAAACAAAAAAGTTTGTTCCAGTCTACAATTGAAAACACATAGGGAAGGATGGACTCTGCTACCTCCCAAGTCTTGGAGTCAGACTTCCAAAGCCATTTTGTTACCTAAAAGTCTTTGAAAATCCCAGTAGGTACCTGTGGAGGCTGGGAACTTAACTCCTCATTTCAATGGTACTTTACTATTCACTTTTTTAAGGTTCTTTAAGAACTCCTGTTAGGTACTTCACGTGCATCTCAGGGCACATAAATGTATTTGAAAAATCACATGTTAACCTGAAAGAGCCAGCTTGCTAACTACTGTTAATACACCTCTTGTAGAAGGTGCTTAGTTTTATATGCAGATTATGCTTTGATAATTCATTATGTCTGTATTTCCAGAATATTTTAATTTGATTGACTTAAATGACAAGCAAATAAAAATGCTGGTTTTATATAATTTCATCTGAATTCCAATTTCAACTCAAAGACAGCTTGACAAAAATTATTAAGTAGTAAATATATGCTGTTCTGTATTTCCTAGAATAATAAAGCATATAAAATAAATAAAATAGGATTTCAAATATAGCTTCTGACTAAAAGAATCTGGGTTATAATGCTTGACAACACTTAGAGAACATTTTGTGTTCTCTAGGTAGCAAAAAAGTATCAAATTTAACATGGAGGCTAAATTACTATATACTCATTGCTACACCAGCTAACAAGTATTAGGCTGTCTTCAGGAAAATAGCTAGAACTAGATAAAAATCAATTTTTAAAATTAAAGTTTCTTGTGGTTTTAAATTATGCTTAAAATTGTTGTGTTAATTAAATCTACTCTGAGTTTGGTATAAATCAAAGGGCAGGGAAGGTAATTCTTGCCTAAATTTCAGTTCTGTGTTACAAAATACTTGTGTTATGCTAACAAAGCATAACAGTCTCACAAGACCAGAGAATAAGGTAAACAAATATAATAATATGCGTGCTTGCAATGCAGGTAATTAATTTCTGCACTTCCGAGGAGACTGGACTTTGTAGCCAGCCTGTGGGTAAAGGAGAAATCCAGGTTTGAAATCTGCGCTTGCCAGCCTTTTTTGTTCCGGTTTCCCCCAGATTTCAGCATTTCAGGTGAGATACCTGTGTGTCTAAGTGATGTAGTAGAAGCCCATGCTTTGACAAACTTAAAATAATTAAAGGCCGCTTGGTTGCATCATGAGGTGTATTTGTGACAATCCAGGAACAACAATCTAATGCAATAATTTTATTAAATCTTTCATGGGACTTCATCAGGGAGGTAGTTATTCTCTCTGTGTCGGGTTGCTGGGCTGTCAAGCGAGTTCAGCCTCCTGGGGTCCAGCCGTGGGATGCCCCATCTCTCTCCCCTGCATTTCATGGCCCGTGCTGTTGGCAGTGCTGGGGGGATGCAAAGCTTGTCCCCAACCTTGGCTCCAATTGCTTTGTGTAATTGGGATTGTCTTGATGCGGGGGAGTTAGTAGGAAGGCGACACCACCAGGGTAGATAAAGGAAACCTCTCAGGAAAAACTCCTGAAGGCAGTTGCAAGGCAACAGCAGAAGCATGCACGGTGAGGATGCTGCTCCCAGCCTCCAGCCTGCACTTACATAGCTCTTCTGCAAGACAAGATGAAACGTTTCACAGTCACAATAAAGGCTGGTCTGTTTTCCCGTCTTTCTTTACCCTTAACAATGGTGATACAAGTCTGATGGTGCCCTTTTTTACAGACTTAGAGGCAAGAAACAGTTGCTAGAGCACGTCATAGACCCACAGCTCTTTAATAACCAGTTCTGGACAAACGCTGCTTTCAAAGGTGGTGAAAATGCAGATCAGCAGGACCTCAGTACTGCTGTGCTGAATTGCAAATACTTGGGGTGGGTGAACCAGAAAACGCAGCATGGTGGAGAGATGCCTCCTTGAAGTCCTGGAATCAGGATGGGTCTGGCCCCAGCCTGCTGTTTCAGCAACAGTGCTTGCGCTCCTGATCCGATGAGCGCTTGGAGAAGCTTGCAGAGGGAAGGTGCCGGCATGCCACAGGCAGAAAATCCCCGTTGCTGCAAGAACAAGAGAGGAGATGTCACACCCAGCGTGCGCCGTCCTCCAGCACAAGCAGTTCTTGCTGTGCTACATCCACCTCCTGCTCGACAGCGGGACAAACCTCGCCTCCATCCCAGCCGTATGCAACAGCCACCTGGGAGCAGGGCTTCCCTGTGCCTCCCCCGTCTCGGGCGTGCAGGAAAGCCTTCCCCGCTGTTCTTTTGTCTTGCTGGTAGCAGCTGCAGCTGGTTCCTCTCTGGTCCTGTGATATCTTCCCTCTGGCCGCTGCAGAGCTTTGGAAAGGGGAGGTCAAAAGATGCTGGGTTGCTTTTATTTATTTATTTAGGGGGTTAAATTAAATGCAGATTTAGTCCTTTCCTGTGTCTTGTACAGCAGAGAATAGAAAAACACATTTCCTTACTGTAGCCTGAGTCCTGCCCCTTTGAAAATTAACTCTTGGGCATGGCTAGAATACTGTGAATATTTGGATGTACTGCAGTGATGGGCTCTGAAGCTGTTCCCACCCTACACTAAAATAAAGCCGTCTGCCAGGAGTCCTTGTACTTTTGCCAGACCACTGAACTGGCCCATACAGGACAATTCTGGGATGGTTCTTCTGCACCTCATAAAACTCTGTTAATGCAGATGTTAGACTATCCTGACCTCTTCTTTTATGTGGCATTTCTGAGGATTTCAATTGTATTAATGGCTTCGTGAATGTATGTATGTGGCTTTGTGATATGGAAGGGGAAAAAAAGTCCAGTGGGGGCTAGAAGGAAACCGAATTACATCCTGCCTGGGCTGTAAGTGAAAATTAAACTGAAATTTCCCCAGGTGAAAGGCCAGCAAAGCAACTATGCAGCTGAGCATGGCTGGGCTCTTTTCCTCTGCTTTTCACACCACTTCTTCTGCCTGGAGTCATTACAAGGCAACACAATTTGCGTTTCCATTTTTATAGGTAGACCCATGTTTATGTGCTCTTCGTGTCTTTGCTATTGGTGTTTTGGTGGTGACTAACTGCCGGAGTATAATTAAGACCTGAATGGTTAGGGTGAGGGGAGGGGAAAAAAAAGAAAAAATCAAACAGTAGCTGTGACATTCTTCAAACTCTGGAATTTATTATTTTAAGTGTTGGTGAAAGGTACCAGATAGTCTGAGAGAAGTCCTGTGTGTACCCTCCAATTAATGTGCCTTATCTCTGGTCGGGAAGAGCGACTGTGTCCCTAAGAGGCCTCATGGCATACAAACATATATTTTCCCTGTACGTGTTCACTGGGGGGCCATTTAGCAGCAGTCCTGGTTCCTGGGCGGGTGAGAACTGAGGACCACCAGACTCCAGACACCACTGATCAAATCAGCATCCAATAGCTATTACATTTCTTTTCCCCCAAAACTTGAACTGATGACGGGATGAAGGGTTACCAATAACTAAATGACGATGAGCAAAGTCTCCATTTGTCTTTGTCTTCCCAACGCAGCTTCTCTAAACTGTGGCACTAGTGTAAAAAAAACAAAACAAAACAAAACCCCACACCTTATGGATGACACATTCGTACTCCGTGGGCTGACGTTCGTGTTGCTGTATTGCAGAGACAGCACACGCGGAAGGAAGAGCTGGGTTAGTTTTAGGCTTGTGCACCAGCAAATTGCTAACCAGGGCTGAGCATGTTTGTGGTTGATGGTACGAGAGCCAGAGAGAAACCAGCCTGAGTTGCAGACGCTAGCCTATGTTTTCAGGGCTATGTTTTTTCTTAATGGCTAACATCCTTGTTAATTGGAGAAACTTGATGGAGAACCTCACAACACAACTCTGCTCTTGAGAATATGAATATACTTTGTGGTGCTTGACATTACTTAGTAATCTGATTTTTAAAAACTGAAATACAGCATAAAGAGACATTCCTAAAGTTCATTAATAAAAAATGGAGAGATCATTAAAGCACCTTCCCTAGAGGAGAACCTCTTAATTTCAGAGACGTAGCAGATACAGAGGGTATGCTGTGTTACTTCCCTCACACCTCCTGGTAAATTAATGTTTCAGAGCCCTGCAGACTTCATGGCTTCTGGGAGCACAAACAAGCTAAAATTGTTATTTCAGGTTAGGAGAAATGCTGCATGTTGGAAATTAAAATACTTCCTCTGTGGTTTGCATATAACTTGTAACTTATGTTTCTCCTGACATCCATAAAAATGAAGGCTCTAGTTACTGTATTTAAATAGCAATATTAAAAAATGGAGAAGTTTAACTAAATTACTCTGTTCAATGGAGAACTACTTATTTCTCTTGAGAAGTGCAAGATAGAGACCAGTCTTCACAGGTACCAAACTTCTCTGAGCTGATTCCCAGGTTGTCCTGGGAGTTCCTGGTTGGTTTGGGGTTTGAGGAAGAAGCGATGCTTCAAACCATGCCCATGGCATCACGTTTCAGCTCAGAAACAGTTGACAAGCCTTCATTTGTCATCATACATTGACGAACCATACCAGGCACTGTTTGCATGTGTATTTTAAAAGGAATTGAGAAATTTTTTTCTAAGGTATTAGTAATCCATCAATTAATGGTTGGTTATTCCCTCCACTTGATCCTGCTTAACAGTGTAAGGTTCTGTAGCTCCCCCAGCTGAGCATCTTCCAAACATTTATGCCATAAATTTCATAACTAGCATGTCAGGATGCACAATTTGGAATATGATCTTTACCGAGGTCACAAAACCCCCAGGTATGTTAAAATCTCCCTGTGGTACTATAATAGGCACTAAAATACTTGTCTCCTGAGGCCATGCTCTGACTTGAAGGCTTCTCCATGGTAAGACCGAGCCACCAGGTCTGTATTCAAAAAGAGGGCAGCGAGAGAATACACACGGACCGATTGACCCTGGTTTCTCTATGAAAAAAAAGTTTGAATTTTGGTAAGTCAGATACTATGTAGTTTAATAAGAGAGTCTATAATTAGGCAAAGTCTGATAGACAATTAAAGCTGGGTACAGAGACTGTGCACATCTGGAATAAAACATCTGCAATAGTTTTGTTAATACAAAGTTGATGGTATTTGGACCTAAGAGAAATTAGAGCTGTGATATCTGTAACACATACCACCTTTTGAAGTTCCTTACAAACATTAGGTATTCATCATCATTGCAAACTGGAGATTTTTTCCCCTGTTTTTACAGTAAGGTTCCAGCTCCAGGTTAGGCTAAGCTCTCCCTTACAGGAAGAAGGAACCCAAACCCAGGGTGACACATCATCATGAGGCATACAGGATCACTCATGCATTGCTTTCAGCTAATTTTCAGGTGTTCTGGACAGAGAAGGCCTGAGCAGGGCTGAGCAACCTACCCACAGGTACCCCAGGCTTGACCCTTCCTAAATTTTGTTAGATAAGGATGTTTTATCTAGGGATGCAGCTGGGTGATGGCCAGGTCAGAAGCTCTCTGTAATGAAGTCAGTCTCAGATCTGTGCAATGTAACCTGAATATCTTGACAAGGCTAGAGCTGAAAGTGTAATTAATACATTGTATTTTGTAATGTAATTGTAATATATGTGTATTGAAAGCTATGAACAACAGCTATTTCTCACTTTTTTTGGTGCACGCCCGTTCAGCTTGTTGTCATTGCAGGGCACCTGTGGGAGAGCAAACAGATATTTTTCCTTTCTTTTTTTTTTTTTTTCCCCTCCTGTACTTTGATACAAATTATGAGTGATATTTCAGTTAGCAAAGTATTTGCAGTGATGACACCCTGGATAATAGACATAGCAAAAAAAGCCCAGGAATAATTTTCGTGTTCCAGACTAGAGTCTGCAGCACTGAGAAGTTAAAAATAAATAAATAAACAAAAAAAGCAAACTTGGGAATTGCATACTGAGCACATTTTCTGTGGAATTACTGAGAAAGAAGCCCATGAGGTCAATTGAGTAGAAATGCGAGTTAAGACAAAAGAGTTCTAAATTAGTAGCTGTCAGGAGAGAGCTAGTTTGGCAGATTATGTTAAACTGGAAGGAGTCTTAGCCAAGAAGGAGTTGCGAGTAGACTCATTAGCACACAAGGAAGATGGGTTTCCAGTTAAAGGTATTTTTAACACAGGAAAGAATTAAATCCTTCTCCTCAAATTCAGCAATGTGAGGGTCAGATTTCTGCCCCGATCTCTGGGACATCACTAAACTCAGCTGAAATGCATGGATATCATATGAAAAAACTCAAGCATTGGAACAGGCTGCCCAGGGAAGTGGTTGAGTCACCATCCCTGGAGGTATTTAAAAGACATGTAGACGTGGCACTTAGGGACACGGTTTAGTGGTGGACTTGGCAGTGCTAGGTTAACGGTTGGACTCAATGATCTGAAAGGTCTTTTCCAACCTAAGCGATTCTATGATTCTATTCTATGAGATGAATAGTTAAGGAGGCTGAGGGTTGGAAAGGAAACCAAGATGGGTAAAGTCTGGCTCTAAATGACTACCGAAAAATGTACTGAATCAGAGCATAGACATCAAACCAACTCTAGCCTCTAAAATACCTGAAATCTTTTGGAGTCTGGAGTAATATTCGCTGGCAGCATCTTTAATTACAATAGGAAATCAGTTTAGTGATGATTTGGACAGGAAGATGGTATTGCTGGAAGACAGAGTGAGCTGATTGTCTTGACTTGCATATGTGCTGCCAGTCATAACTTCTGCGGAATGGGAGCAAAATGCAATTTAATGAGCATATTGGTGTTCTCATTCACTTTTTCACTGGGTGGCTGTCCAAGTGTGTGAAGAAGAGGGCCCAAGAGAAGAAACAAGGTTCTGCAAGAGACCTGGGGCCAGACCACACATTCTTGTGGTGCCCTATGGTGGTGGAGAGGAGGTACAGGTTAGGGAGGAGAAAAATTGTTCAGTGAGAGGTTGAGCTTCAAGCCATCATTGAGGCCATTAAATCCTCTAGTCTGATGTCCAGCAGATGACAAGTCCTCACGGGGCACTCAGACACTCTGTCTTGGAACTAAAGACTTTACCTGGCCTCACAGGAGAGGATGCAGTCGTCTTCCTCTGTCCCTCCTGTCCTCTGAGCTGTAGTGCCATCAGCTACCAATGCTTGTACACAAACAGCCATACAGTAACTTGCATCTGTGAGTGTTTTTGCAATAAATATTTTTTGCAAATAGTATTTTTTTCCCCATAGATTAGTGGCCACGTTAAAAGCTGATTCTGCCCCAAAGGAGGCGTCGAGATCTAACGGCCCAGGGTAGGGAGTGAGGCTGGCCTCTGCCCATTTCAGATGTGCAGACATAAATCAATTTATACCAGTTGGGAAGCTGCAACCTCAGATGAAAGCATGTCATTTGATTAGGTGACAAATACCTAACTGATCCCAGCAAAAGCCGAGCTGGGCTGTGTGTGCTCGTGGTCGGACTGGCTGCAAAAAATACGTATTTGTGTTTCACAAGAAGTCTCGAAAATGTGAATATGAGAAGCCCAAAAGGCAGATGAAAGGAAAGCAAAGCTTGGCACTCAAAATAGCTCATCGTTTCTGGGTACGGCAGCCCAGCCTTGGCATGTGGGGCTGGGAGCAGCAAGCGTGGTGTAGTGGCCTTGATCGTGAACCAGCCACCTGCTGCGCACTGTTTCACTGAATAACACACATTGTATACATATATATATGTGTATGCGTATCTATATATACACACACATGCATGCCTGTATGTGTGAGCATATATATGTCATATAAAACTGCCTCTGCTGAAAAACATGTTTTAATGAAACATAGTATTTGAGACATTGCGACATACTATTGAGTTAAGAGCAAGGGCATCCCAGGCTGTGTTGGGGATGCTGCTGCCGACGACGGGAATCGCCACGCGCCGCAGCCTGCGAGCCCAGGCCAGCTGCCAGCAGTGCAGATGGCTCCTGCCAGACCCTCGGGCTTTACACGATCAGCGCAAAGCCCCAGGGCTCACAGGCAGCCTGTGCAGGGTTTTGACACCAACGCTGGCGTTTCCAATCAAGCCTGAAGGAGAAAGAAGGCCAAATTGCTGCCATCCAAGGGCTTTTGGGTGGCCTGAGTTGGAGAACCACTATCTTTTCGTACTGAGTGAGTGTCTGTGCAGTGTTTATAAAAACTTGTCAAAGCTCCCTTGGGAGGGAAGTGGCTGAAAGAGAAATGGGAACAGTCTTGTCCTCTGCAGATAGTGACAGAAATAAATGAAAAGCGGTTGCACGTGTTGCTAGAGCAAACTATTACATTAATTGTTTGTAAGTCCGCATTTTTTCTTGCATCAGACAAATGCAACCATTGCTTTTTTGCTAATGTTTCTCACACCTGGGTCAGGACTAAAAGCAAAGAGGTAAGGGCACGTTTCTGAAGTTTGAATGCCTCTAAAATGTCAATTTTCTTGATGTTTCGGTCATTTCCACTTGAGGTCCATTTGGGGCTGGTGGCATTGCCCAGGAGGCAGCGCTGGCAGTCTGCAAAATCAGGCAGGTCCCTGAGACAGAACCGTCCTCAGCTGCCTCTGAGAGCAGTGGTGGATTTTGCTTTTGTGTGTGGACGCTTGTGCAGCAGGTGCTGGAATGAGGTTATGAACTTCTTGGGACCTGGATGAGGTTGTAATGGGCTTTCCTCTGTGATATATGTTGTTCATGACATAACAGGAAAAATGTATTCTTGTATATAATTAATATTATAATAT
>NW_009231165.1:15238-17471 GCF_000690835.1 Fulmarus glacialis | reverse complement strand
TATGATTCTATGATTCTATGAAAGCAAATTATATTTCAGACACAATCTGTTCATGTCAGAGTAGAAATTGGCTGTTGTAAAGATGTACAATTGTCAAAATATACAGATAACATAAAACTTCCTGCAAAGCAATATCTAAATTGAGTTCATGTGGAATGCATATATTACTAATTTGAGGTGAACTGAATTCCTAAGGAGCTGCAATTACAAATCCTTGGGTTTGAGATAAACCTAGGAATTTTCAAGTTAACCTTGTCTTCAAACACACTGAAATAGGGAAGGTACATAGTAGTAGCATGCAAAGAGTGCTGTGATGTACTGGCATCCATACAAAAAACAGTGAAAAGACATACATACACATTTTTAAAGTAAGTTGAATCTAAACTTTGTGTATAGGTCATAAAATGTCTGAATCAGAAAGATGTGCTTTTATTAATGCTTTTATTGCAAGAAAAGTTTAAGGTTTCAGCTGAATGAGAAAATTTTAAATTATGAAGAATACTGTTAAGTAGAAAAAACCCATAAAACTAAATTTTAAAAAGTGAATGAATATATTCTTTTAGAATAAATTTCCTAGGGAATAAATTAAGAAATGTTAAAGTGTATAAAAAGGCAGGATCATACCCCTACTTTCCTATCATATTCTACTTCCTTGTCGTGTCTGCCAAATGGATCTGTCCAATGTGTATTTTTTGTTCTTAAAAAAATATATAGTTTTACTTGTTGTGCCTGAAAGTTTCTTCCTTATGAATTATTGTTATTTTTAAAAAGCTTATTACCGACTTCCTGTCATTTAAGGTGGGGGCAATATGGTGTCTGACAGTTCACTGTACATGTTTTAGAGAAGAAAAAAATAAATATGGAGTTAAAAAGAAAATAATATTAAAATGCATCACCACTTTGCAATTGAGTGCCCTAAGCTGCTCTCTTTCTTCCCTAATTCATTTTCTAGATAACAAAATGCAGTAGATTTAGTCTAGTCAGATTTTACCGAAACATTTGATATGACGTCCCATATTTGTTCATTAGTTAGTGAGGAGAAGGCAGTGATGAGTTTAAGAATTGCAAGTTGGACGAAGAATTATCTGAAGGACAGGCAGCAGGTTCTATTGGAGTGACATCTATAAGGTTGGTGGGAGGTTACACAAAGATTTCTTTTGTGGTTTGGTTAACCTGATTTATTTTAAGTCGTGAGGCATCATTGATAAATGGAAGACTATGATTGTCTCCTGAGAAGATATTAGTGGCCTAGTGGACTAGCTGAAATAGGAAGGAATTTAATAATTTGAAACAGCAAGTCACGCGTGTGGGGGACTTAATAACAAATATTTGTTCTGTAAATTGGAGGCTTATCAACTTCAAAGTACAGAAGACAAGACAGACCTCAGTGTCTTAGTAGGTCATTTATAGTTAACAATGTGAGGTTGCTGTGAAAAAGAAAAATGGGATTCTAGAATGCATAAGGTAAATTTTTTCCACTAGTGAAATGAATACTGTTGTCTGTGTAATGGAAATACTGTGTAATGGAAAACCATCCAGCTGGAATATAGTATACATTTCTCATTACTCAAGTTTGAGAAAGGTTTGTCCATACTGGGAGAAGTATGATGTGGACCACTAATATGAAATCATGCTGCTGAATCCTCTTAAAGAGGAGATTAGAAGTAATAGCAATGGAGAAATAAAGTCCGGGAAACCGGGAAGGATTAAGATCTTGCTTAAACTGAAGGAAGTATCAGTACAAAAATAAAAAGAGTGGAGTGGCCAGGAGTAAATTTAGGCTGAATATAAGATGACTTAGGGAAGTGAGATTTCCGAGCAGACTTCTAACTAGGTGAGTCGGAACAATTGATTTTTATTACTTTGTGAGAGGAATTATATGGCTGTAGTGGTAGTAGAAGGCTTAATTTGATCACGGAGCAAGATTAACAGAATCCTTAACAGGAAGATAAAATTGAGGAGCTTTTTCTAGTTTGTGGTTCTGTTACTGGATTCACAGTTAGGCCTTCCAGACATATAGGATATGCAGTTCATAGGCTTCTTAATATAGTTTCATTTGACAACCTGAGAAGCTAGCTGCTGTTTCTGTTGGAAGTAATTTATTTAAATGATGGAATTTTGTTTATGGCTCCCATGAACAGATACAGTAGTAATCTTTTAGGCGTCGAAGCAGAATTGCTTGGCATACAGTTGCTTTTGGGATGCAAAGTGGGTCATTGGCAGTCAAGCAATA
>NW_009231165.1:0-15213 GCF_000690835.1 Fulmarus glacialis | reverse complement strand
CCTGCTGACTGGGGAATCTCCAGGGCAATTCAGAGTATCTTAAGATGGGGCTGAGTGTGCCCTTTTCTCTGCTGAATAGTTAAGGAATCCAGGTTCCTGATTTAAGTCACATTCCTGCATTCAGACAATGAATATCCATGACTTGCTCCTCACTTCTGTGTTAGAAAATTCTGTTCCTATTTCATGCCTACTTCCTGACATAGGTTCTTTCCACTTTGGGCTTTATTTTCAAGTGGTTGTGAAGTTACTGAGAGGGGGAAGAAGAGGAAGATAAATGACGTTAAGGTAGTTTTGAATTATTTTTTTGCCTACTTGGAACACATAATTTTCCAGCAAAGTCTGCACATTCAGATTGTAAACGCTGTGGAGAAAACTGTATTGGCCATATATGTTTGCTTTTATATCATTCTGTGCAGCTCTTCTAATACTATCAACCCTTTGGCGAGAGAGAATCTTGAAACTAGAAAAACAATGTGAGATTGTGTCTTCATTCTGAAAAAAAATCTTCTTAATCTGATAAATTTAAACTAAGAATACAGCTTAAGAAGGGGGTAAATACATATGTGCACATGCTTTGTTTTTTAGGATATTCAGTTCTGCTTGTAATGCAATTTAGTGATTCACCTTTGGAAATCTGGACTTGACTCAACTCCAAATATATGATTTACTTGCTCTGCTGGGTTTTGTGTTTTGTTTTATATGGCAACTCCTTTCAGTGGTGTTTGGTCTGAAATGATGACTGATGCAATGGAAGATTTTGTGGAGCTCTTAGACTGCATTGTCTGTAGTATTCAAAGGTAGTTTGGATAACATCTTTGGTAAAATTGGAAGAAATGGCTCTTCCCTATTTCAAAAGAGACATTTTTGATGTATACCTTTCAATCAAGTGAAAACAGGACAATGTAATAAAATCTTTCTCTTTGGGGAAAGAGATTTATTTTCTAGTGTGTGTTTACCCCTGGCAGATTTCTCATGTTTCTGTCTACTGAGTTATTCAATTTTTTTCACCACTCAGGATAAAAATAAAAACAAAAGCCCCACCCCACCCCCACCCCCGAAAAAACCCAAATCAAACAAAAAAAAACCCAGGTTATACAGATATTTTATAGCTTTTGACTCTGGCCTGAGTAATTTTGTTCCTTTCTTTCATCTTCGTCTTTGAACCTCCCTTTTCAACTCAAGTTCAATATATTCCCATCTTTGAACTAAAGCAACTTTTAGAATTGCTTTCAGTTGATAAAAATAAAACATATTAAGGAAAGGATAATCACATCCTAATTTGAAATTAATTTGGGTAGCTTTTTATGCTCCTAAAATTCAAAATGTCAATAGCCAGCTCAGTAAATATAACCACTGTGGAAATTACATATCATTCATGAACCCTACAAAATACAGTCGTTTCTCCCCAGCTACAAATGTTCCTCCAGATTTGTCTTTCCTTGTGTCTGTACTATTTTCTTGCTTCATTTTTCACATTTGATTAGGTCTTCAGGATTTATTATCTAAAATAAAATAACAATATTAATGGCATCCATCATAAAAGCAGACATGTCGGTTATAAAACAGTTATGGTATGTTAATATTTTGGCTCTTGATTTTTGATATTAAAATATTTTAGCTTGCAGCTTTTAACTTCTAGGTCTGTTTCTTGTTAATAAGTCATACAAGCAGCAAAATTTCGCCGAGATGGAGAATAGTGGTCTTCAATTTTGGGGTTTTGTTCTGGTTTTGTTTGGGGGATTTATCTTTGTTCCCTTCCCCTTCCCAAGTGAAATGGCTTAAATTACATGAGTTTAGACTCTGGAGTCAGCTGATGTAAAGTATGAGACAGGACATTTGGGTCAAAATATACTCAGGAGAAGTTTAGTATCAAATGAGTGATGTACTGCTGCAGGTAGTCATGAAGTGCACTGGTGGAGGGGATTGGGGGAGATTTTAGGAGCTCTTTGTCTGAATGTAGCAAGTAACATTAATTCCTAGTGTTCAAGAGTATTAAATTCAGCTTTCATAACAGCATGAGGGCTAGCACTCATGAGAGAGGTTTCTTGCCCATCAGAACCATTATCTGTAATGCCTCATGAGCCTTGATGATATTTTTGACAAATCCTCACTTGCCTGCAGAGCTGAAGCTTTGGGTCTCTATCCAGCATAGGTGGATTTATCAGAGGTAGATTGTAGAATCATGATGTTTAAAACTGTGAAGAACTTTGTTTGATACACATTGTGTAAACAAGCTCTGGGTAGAGAGATGGACTATCATTACATAGAATTAATAAGAAGAAAAACTGACCTGAAAAATTGGAATCTATGGTTCCCATCACTGGTGGGTATGTGCTACCAGAAACTGTTAGTTAAAAGAGCATTAATGTCAGAATAGCTGTGTCAGGTGAGAACAAAGGTTCATTTAGCCAAATATCATGTCTCCTAAGCATTCATTAGGAAGCTTCAGTGGATTACTCTTCTGTGAATGGATATACCAAGTCTCTCCTTGAACCCACATAAAATTTCATAATCTGCAAGAGTCTCAGCAAGAGTTCCACAATTCAGCCAGCTGTGTGGAGACTCTTGTCCTTTGTTTGTTTTGAACCTTACTCCTGCTATCTTCGTTTGATGATGACTCCTTTTAATTTTTATATTTATTTTGGAGACTAAAGATATTGATAAAGACGAGCCAGTTCAGTGGCTTTCAATGGCAAGAGTGGAGGTTTTGACTGGATATGAAGAAAACATTTTTCACTGAAGACCAACCTAGCGTTGGCAAATTGCACAGAGAGACTGTTCAGTCTCCATCTTTGGATGATGACCCAACAAGACCTAACTGGCCAAAGCTCTCAGCATGTTAGTCTGAATTCAGTATTGACCCCTCTTTGAACAGGAGGCTGGAATAGACACAACCAGAGGTTCTTCCCAAGCTCGAATGATTCTTGGATCAGTCTAATCTCTCTCTTCATGCTGCTTCTGAATGCGGTTATTATTTAGCAGCTCTTTGGAAGAAGCTTTTCCATACATTTAATCACCCTTATTACTGACCTCTGAACCTCTCTGAAGTCTATAAAGTTCTTTTTGAAACGGGGATAGACCAGAACTATAGGCAGTGCTTCAAGATGTGCCTGAACACTTATACAGTGGTATCATGATGTACTCTGTTTCGTTTCCTATTCCTTTCCTAATAATGTCAAACGTCTGCTTTTTTTAATCATTACTGAGCAGTGAGGTTATGTTTCATGGAGTCTTAACTCTACAGTCTCCTGAATGGTAATGATAAATTCAGAGCTCTTGATTTATATGTAAAGTCAGAATTTTTTTTTCATGTGCGTTACTTTGCATTTTTCTATATTCAATTTCAGCTGCTGTTTTATTGTCTAGTCACTCACTGTGCTTGTGTTCTGCTCCTTTTCACAGTTAGCTGTTACTTCTACTACTGTGACCTAGTATCATCATCAAACTTTGTCATCTCATTGCTCAGTCTTCTTTTTGTAGATTGTTTAGGACTTCATTGAATAGCAAGGATCTCAGTGCACATTCCCATAGAACTCCAATGATAATCTTCCAAGGCAGAGCCTGACCATTTACTCTTATCTTCTGTTTCTTTTCTTTTAACTAATTGCTTATTTATGCAAAGACCTTTCCTTATTTCAGCATCTTCCTAGTTTTTTCAAAAGCCCTGGCAGAAAACCTTCTCCAAGTCCAAGCAGGTTATTAGCTAAATCAGAACCGTGTGACCCCCTTCAGAGAATTTAATTAGATTTGTGTGGCATGATTTCCCTTTAGAAAAGCTTAAGTAGCTGTTTTCAAGAACAAATTTCTCAATATATCAATTTTTTATTTTAATTTCACTTTATATTGTATCTGCAGATTTATTTAACATGATTTTTCACTTTTGACTGACATGTTACATTTTCCATTGATTTACATCTACTTGTTTTTCTGGCAATCTGACAAACAAACAAGGACTAAAAGGAGACAAATATTTCAAAATGAAGTCCCCAGTCTACAAAGAGTTCAGTGACGCAGAAGGGCTCTTTGTGCTCATAGCAGATAGATGTGTGAAACTCTGTGGGACTGTAGTGTAAGAAGTGAAATAAATAAATTCTTTGGTCAGCATTAGTAATACATTAAGAACGAAACCTGTATACATGTTAGTATGATAATAGTGCCTTGGAGGAACACCTCTGTCATTTCATTCCTGTTTATTTTTAAAATCAAAACTTAAATTCAGATTTAAAACTTTTTCTGACATTTTTCCCTGGCAATTTCAATAGATAGCTCTGTGTATTCCGGAGAGAACATACTTCAACACATGTCTTCAAGGTCCTTTTATTCAACCTCACTCTGATCTCAGCTCTAATCCTTTCCTTAATATAACTCCTGGCTGCTGATTTATAGATACTTTGGTTTTATTATTCTTACAGTTGATCGTGACTGGATTAGGAACTTTTCACCAAGAGTGATTTTCTGAGGCATAGAATTTGAATACAGTCGTGGAAAAATAGCAGTTTATGAAAGTAATAAGAACAGCATAATCTAGATTAGCAGAAGTTTATTTAACTGTCCTTTTTAAAATAAATTTCTGATTTTAATTTTCTTATTGTAAGTGTAGCTCTAGACTTTGACTATACAGAGGATAATGTAAAACTAGATTCCAGTCACCTGGCAGGCTCCTGCTGGTAGGAATAAACACCTTTGTTTGTGCTAATTCCTAAGATAATGTTATTATACAGAATATGAGAATGGAATGCATCTGTAAAGAATTGTTGTGCTAAATTAAGTTTAGAATTGTTAACTCAATATGCATTGTCCACAGTGTGCTAAAGACATAGAACTTTTTATTTTGAATAGAGAGCATTTCTCCAGTGGTAAGAGTACTAAGTAACAAAATCAAATTATAGAATATTTAAAAGATGTGTGCTCACTGAAAATGGATTCCTTCTTCATGAAACAGAACTGTCTGTCGTGAGCATTATGAAATAAAAAAAAGCAAATAAAATGCCTTGCTGAAATGTCTGCAGTAGGCTGAAGCTGGTGCCTGGAATCTGTCATACTGTAAATCCCCATACAATGAAATATTACAGTGAAAATCCCCCAATTTTTTAAATTATTCTAGTAAATCAGTGTAGCCATGAACAAGCAGAATTAATTCACAAGATGGAATCATAAGAATGCATAGATTGTTTGTCATACCTTTCTGGCTGGGAAATCCTCTCATGAGTGTGATGTGTCACATGCAGAAAAGCCATGTCCCCTTCTAATATTGGCAGGAAATCCTCTAAACGATTCAAAATAAGTCTGATACCTATGTCATTTACATTGCACTGCATGACTATAAACCAAACTTTTTGTTAAAACAATTCCTGAAGTGTTCATGAACAGTGACTCTGTATGCTAGCATTTCCCTCACATAGACAAATAATTGCAGCTAGGTTTTAAAAGGACTTGCCAGTCTAATCTCTCATGTATACTATTTTTCCTGGCAAACAGATAGAGGGACTGAGAAATTTCTAACTGCTAGGAATTTGTTTCTCTTATGTTTAGCCTTCTGCCTTCAAAACATCAGGTGAGTTCGATTCATTTCTGTTTTACACAAACAATTAATTTAGGATTAGTGTTTGGTTAAAATTCTGACTAGGTTGAAAGAAGATGGAACTTTTGCCATTGGCTTCAATGGGAGGACATTAAATGATGTCTATCATTCAGTACTGTTACATAGTACATGTTGGACTTCTGGATCCGAGATTTGTTACCCAGTGTAGAGATTTGGGAAATAATTAGCTTACTGAGCTTATTCTTAAGTTATTCATTGCAAACTGGTAAATGATTTATCAGGTCCTGCAGTTCAGTTCTGGAGATACGATTTACTCCTGGCGTCGTAAATACCACCAGAATTTAGCTACAAATATGTTAGCATATTTTAGCTACAATGTGTCAGCACGAAGCCCTTTTCTGACTAAAGAGGGACGAATCTTCCCCTTCTCCCTGAAATGCCCCTACGTAAGAGGTACGATGCCCTGAGGCTGGAGAATGAAGAGAGAGTGAGTAACGGGCAAGACCCAGGAAAGCCCAGCTGTGCAAAGTTGGTCCATCTACCCACCCACGTTAGAACCAGTACCACCAGAAAAGTACATAGGGTGTTAGTAATTGGAGACTCCTTGCTGAGAGGCACCAAAGCACCCATTTGTCGCCCAGACAAGTTTGCTTCTTGTCAGGAGCTCACATCGGTGATGTCACAGAGGGGCTGCCAAACCTGGAAAAGCCTGTGGACTATCACCCGTTCCTATCTTCCAAGTAGGATCGAATGATGTTGCAACGAGGCAACTCAGAAATATCAAAAGAGACTTTATGTCCCTTGGAACAATGTTAAAGGGATTGGGAGCATAGGTGGTCTCCACCGGCAGGTGGTCTAGCCATGTCACCTAAGTCACAGAATCCAAAGGCAGGGACTGGGAGAATGAAGTACTGCCCACCGTAGGATAAGATCAGGTTTGAGACCATCTAAGGAACCTGAAGGTGCACAAGTGCACAAGTCCATGGGACTCGATCAAATCCATCTGTGGGTCCTGAAGGAACTGGCAGATGAAGTTGCTAAGCCACTATCCATCATATTTGAAAAGTCATGGCAGACTGGTGAAGTTCCCACTGACTGGAAAAGAGGGAAACATAACCCCCATTTTTAAAAAGGGAAAAAAGGAAGACCTGGAGAATTACAGGCTGGTCAGACTCACCTCTGTGCCGGACGAGATTATGGAACAGATCCTCCTGGAAGCTAAGGAGGTGATCGGTGACAGCCAACATGGCTTCACTAAAGGCAAATCGTGCCTGACAAATTTGGTGGCCTTCTACAAAAGGGTTACAGCATTGGTGGATAATGGAAGAGCGACTGACATCATCTACCTGGATTTGTGCAAAGCATTTGATACTGTCCCACATAACATCCTTGTCTCTAAAATGGATTTATCGGGTGGACCACCTGGTGGATAAGGAATTGGCTGGATGGTTGCACTCAAAGAGTTGCAGTCAATGGCTCGATGTCTGGGTGGAGACCTGTAACGAGTGGTGTCCCTCAGAGGTCCTTATTGGGACCAGTATTATTTAACATCCTTGTCGGGGACGCGGCAGTGGGATAGAGTGCACCCTCAGCATGTTTGTGGGTGACACCAAGCTGAGTGGTGTGGTTGGTGCTCTACAGGGAAGGGATGCCACCCAGAGGGACCTGGACAGGCTAGAGAGGTGGGCTCGTGTGAACCTCATGAAGTTCAACAAGGCCAAGTGTGAGGTCCTGCACCTGGGTCGGGGCAATCCCAAACACGGATACAGGCTGGGGGATGAGTGGATTGAGAGCAGCCCTGCTGAGAAGGACTTGGGGGTACTGGTGGATAAAAAATTGAATATGAGCTGGCAATGTGCACGAGCAGTCCAGAAAGCCAATCGCATCCTGGGCTGCATCAAAAGAAGTGCGGCCAGCAGGTCGAGGGAGGTGATTCTGCCCCTCTACTCCACTCTGGTGAGACCCCACCTGGAGTACTGTGTTCAGCTCTGGGTCCCCCAGCGTAAGAAAGACATGGACCTGTTGGAGCAGGTCCAGAGGAGGGCCACGAAGATGATCAGGAGGCTGGAGCACCTCCCCTATGAGGACAGGCTGAGAGAGTTGGGGTTGTTTAGCGTGGAGACGGCTCTTCTTATAGCGGCCTTCCAGTACTTAAAGGGACCCTACAGGAAAGGTGGGGAGGGACTCTTTATTAGGGAGTGTAGTGATAGAACAAGGGGTAGTGATTTTAAAGTGAAAGAGGGTAGATTTAGATTAAATATTAGGAAGAAATTATTTACTGGTGGAACAGGGCCCAGAGAAGTTGTGGATGCCCCATCCCTGGAAGTGTTCAAGGCTAGGGTGGATGGGGCTTTGAGCAACCTGGTGTAGTGGAAGGTGTCCCTGCCCAGGGCAGGGGGTTGGAACTAGATTATCTTTAAGGTCCTTTCCAACCCAAACTGTTCTATGATTCTAAAGATCTAACAGACATAAAAACACAAGCATTGGTACCATTCTATTTTAATTATTTTACTTCTTTTTTTTCAGTTTCCTTATCTCAAATGTGAGGCGTGCTCTGTTTTCATTGGCCTTTTTTTTGTTTATTTGTTTTTCTTTTTTTTCCCCCCCTCAAGCTGTCATTAAATGGTGCTATGCCAAGATGTGTTACGGCATGCTCTTCCTTCTTTTGCTAGAAAGAACAAAAAGGGCAGTATGGCTGTTGCTGCTCTAACTGCAGGTTTCCTGCTTGACAGAAGCATCTGATATTCATTGGGTCCCTTTCCCACATGTAACATTTTTACCCGGACATTGTTGGGGTGATATATCAGGAAATGTAAAGCTAAACAAAATCGCTAAGAAACCTTTACAAATAGGTATTACAATGAAAGTTCTACAGTTTATGGACTGTGGTCCAAAATTCACTTTTGATGAATGTGTGAGGTTTTATTTCTAAAATGTTAGGTTTAGAAATAATTTTAGAATATGAGCTGGTATAGAGCTCCTAAGAATTTTTTTCAAAGAAATATCTTTAATCGTCTATTTGCAGGCTGGCTTTTGCTTCAGACTTCTTATTTGAGATCTAGCCATTAGCTAACTCTCCTTTTCATATTTCTGTCATATCTATGACTATTCATCTAGATAGGGCAATAGGCACTTGCTTATTTAAGCACAGGTTCAAAGAAATACATAGTGCTAAATTCACACCACCATTGTCAGTCCATTGCATTTCAAAGTTACTGCCCAAGATAACGTAATACCTTGGGTTTAGGTTTAAGGCAATCTAACAGGTCAGGGTCACTAAATTTTAGGTTCCTGTATCTATTACTGAGATCAGAGTGCTTCAGTGTTTGGAGCTGCTGGTATATCTTTTGCTAATCTGCCGTTACACTTAATCTAGGAAAGCTATTTTAACATTGTGGCAATGTGTCTTGTTATGATATTAGAATAAATGTATGGTAAGGATAGGAAATTATGTTCAACTTTTATTTGAATTTCTGAAATATGCTGGATCCAGCTTTAAGCCTACCCAGTGCAAGAGGGATGAGGACTGGAGAGAGTCCAGCAGAGGAAGGGCCACCAGTGTGGTCAGGGGATGGAGCAAATGACATTCAAAGGGGAGGGTGAGGTAGATGGGCTGGTTTGGCTTGGAGAAGAGAAGGCTCAGGCACAGTGGGAACTAATTTCAGTCTTCCACAACTTAGAGGGTGGTTGTGGAGAAGAGAGAGACAGATTCTTCTCAGAGGTGCACAGTGAAAGGTCAAGAGGCAGCAATCATAAATTGCACCAAGGGATCATTTGTTCGGCAAAGGGGAGAAATTCTTCCTGGAGGGTGGCCCAGCACTGTCAATGGCTGTGCATGGAGTATCGGGGGATCTCCAAAGTTCTGAACTTCAGAACTCATTGGGAAATCCAGTCAGGCTAGAAATGCATATTATTTCTGATTTCAGCTTATTCTGAAAATCTTAAATAAGCTCTTGCGTAGGTGTTCATATTTGAATTTCTAATCCCAGATGAAGCTGTAAAATGAAAGGATATTTTCAGTGGATATAGGCAAGCTTTCCATGTCATCCTTATTTTATTTCAAGTCATTCATTATTATTTATCAATGCATCGTAATAGCTCGTCCTCCAAGTCATGCTTTGGAAGATAAGCCCGGTCTGAAGCTCAGACTTTAAAAGTGTTCCACATCCTGAGGAATCTGATTTCCGAGTCTTAAAACTGTACTTGTTTTTTCTCACTGTAGATAGAAAAACCTGAAGTCAACTACCTTAATTATTAGAAAAGTTTATATTTGTTTCTGGATCCAAACCCTGTGGGTCGGCTCCATCATTATTTAAATGCTACTCTTGAGAAGTCCTGTTTTGGAGATGTTTTAGAATAAAATGTTTCAGTGACGTTTTTGTTTAATAAGTCATTAGTTCTAGAGGAGAATTACACACTATTAGTCTAAAAACAAACTTTTATGACTAAATAATGAATTGGTAGTTACCATTTCTTTCATCTCACTAAATATTCAAAGAGTGGGGTTATTAAATTGAACAATAGTAGAGCTTTTAGCTAGGTTTCTGTTAAAGTCATTATCACAGCTGACAGCTACTTCTATCTGATTCTTGGCCAGACTGGTGAAAAATAATGTTAATAGCACATTGTAGCAGTTAGCAGTGGTCTGTGTCTCCCTCTGTATCTCTCTGAACCAGTAGTTATTCAGAAGGACTGCACTGAAATCAGTTTGATAATCATCCATGACGGTTTCAGCTAACAGAGAAGAGGTAGGATCGTGTCCACATATTTCACATTAAAATATTACTACTTTAATAGGTCTTTGTTCCATGACATCTTAACTATCTTAATTGTCATTTTTTCCATTTACTATATTTCTGACATTGTCTTAGATTCCATATTCTTGGAAAATCAGAGGCATGACAACAGGATATTGAAGTTTTGTCCATATTAGCACTTTCAAGTCTTACATTGTAGCCAGATACCCTTTAGCAGGTCACAGCAGTACAGAAAAATGAACAAATGAAAACATAGATCCCTAGGAAAAAAAAAAAAAAAAAAAATTAAAGTTGGAAAGCACCTCTGCAAGCTATCTATTATGACATCTTTTTCCCAGCTGGGCTGGCTTCAAAGTTGGGTCTGGTTGTTCAGGTGGAATTGTGGCACACTCTGTTTTTGAAGATCCCCCGATACTCCATGCACAGCCATTGACAGTGCTGGACCTCCCTCCAGGAAGAATTTCTCCCCTTTGCCCAACAAGTGATCCCTTGGTGCAATTTATGGTTGCTGCCTCTTGACCTTTCACTGTGCACCTCTGAGAAGATCTGTCTCTCTCTTCTCTACAACCACCCTCTAGGTTGTGGAAGACTGAAATTAGTTCCCACTGTGCCTGAGCCTTCTCTTCTCCAAGCCAAACCAGCCCATCTACCTCACCCTCCCCTTTGAATGTCATTTGCTCCATCCCCTGACCACACTGGTGGCCCTTCCTCTGCTGGACTCTCTCCAGTTTGTCATCTTCCCTCTTGCACTGGGTAGGCTTAAAGCTGGATCCAGCATATTTCAGATCCAGCCTCATGCATGCTGACAAGAGCAAAACAGTCACTTCCCCTGACTGCTGGCTGTGCTTTTGCAGCCTGGTATGTGTTTGAAGTTAATTCCAAGATGCATCCATACCTCTAGAACTTCGTGAGGATTCTGTTGAAACAGCATTTGTGAAATCTGGATTTCCACATTTGCTTCTATGACTGATTTGCCTTTAAAGGACCTATGGACTCAATTTTTTAATTTTTATTTAGGCTTGATGGGTCTCTGTATGTCTTATAAAATACAGTTTCTTTATGCAGTTTTTTTGCAATTAGGACACTTGCCAAATGTTTCATCTCTACTCAGATGTTTTCACAAAAATGTCGAAAAGTACCTGTATTTCAAGGACCTGTACTCTAGTCATATTTTGTTGGTACTAGTCAAGAATTTTTAAAATTATAGGGTAGAGAAGGGGTGAGAGAAAGGATGCGCACAGAGCCAGAGACACACACATGTATACAGGCAGCATGATACTTATTCTGAGCTTTTTTTTTCTTTTTAAACACTATGATTTATTGGCAAAATTGTAGGTAACCCCACTGTGGAAGTAAACTGGAGATACTGGCATGCTGCAGGGGAAAAATAACACATGCTGATGTAGTGTTTAATGGTACTTTTCTCTTATGTTTCTATTTTCAACAAACACAATACATATGCATTTTTGATTTTTCATTTTGAATGCTCCTTCTGGCATATTTTTCATGTTTTCCATAAGAAAATGCACATTAAAAATGCTCTAGGTAGAACATACAATATGTATTTGCTCATGCTTACAAAAATATTGACTTCTTTATATTGTGTATATTTAGTGTTTATTTTAGGGCTGGTCAGGAACGTGGAGTTCTTTGTATTACTGTAGCAAATATATAAAACTATAAACCAGGAGACAAAAAAATCTCAGGCCAATCTGCGTCAAAATAACCTGAGGAAAAATTGAGCACATGTATTCAAATGATACTGCTAATTTTTGCAAGCACAACAAATATTTCTCCAATATTATGTTAATTACCATAGTAATGTGCAAAGTTTGTCAAAGAAGGTAATCCAAATAGGCAAAGTAGAATATTTTTCTGTTTTTCCGGGCTTTCTAGGAAAAAAAGGAGGGGTAAAGCAAAGCTAGATACTAGTTATTCAATTTCTTTCTTTCAATTAATAACCTCTGGAATGATGACTATTATGACAAATGTGAAAACCTATTTCTAGCTTTTGAAATACTGTGGTGGTGCATTTTCACCCACCCTTCCTCTAGGCCACTCTGCGATCTCAGGAACTTCCGTTAAGCTTTAGCCATTGTGTACAAGTTAGGTGGTTGAGCGCCCCTTGACTGTACCAGGCACTCTTGCATGGCTAAGGTGGGGAGTGACACTGATCGTACCAGGGACAGTAGCTACATGATCGAGGTAGGGAACAAGAACCAGAGATAATCTGTCATCTCTGACAGCCCTGAAGCATTCCCTACCTAGATCATAGCTCAAGTGGAACGATACCATTGTTACCGTGAAACAATACCATAATTACTACCCTGGACCACCTCGGATAATAGCCAAAATGCAAATTTACTAATGACTAAAGCCAATCATCTTGCAAACCTATAAACAGCGGTCCCAAGCAAGACCCTTTTGAGCTCTCCTGGACTGCAGCAGGCTGCATCCAGAATCTCGCTCTGAGTGGGACGCTTCTCAGAGTACGCAAACTCTCGAATTTACGATACTTGGAGGATCACTGGGATTTGGGCTGGAACACTCCTCGGGCCTCAACCCTTCGCCTGTTGAGAAATGTCAAAACATTTAACGTGAGTATTTCACGAGATTCGAGGGGAATTTTTAACAGATATACCTTTATAAATTTAGCTAGCTTTAGACCTTTATAAATTCATTTAGCTTTGGTACCATATTCACATGCATACATATATACGTATTGATTGATCTAGATCTTTTTGCACATTTATCTGTACAATTACTAACAAGTATAATCTGTAGCTCAGTTGTTTTAGTATTTGTAAAAAAACCTTGACTAACTCTTTTTGTAGCTGCCAAATTGATCAACGCTTAAGTGTTGTTGGACTCTAAGTTGCTGCTAAACACCCTTAACCCTTTAGTCATAAACCATTACCCAGGTCTGAGACTAAGGGTAGATCCAGCCGCACCTAGGCTCCTCTCTGAGAAGGAGTTTAGAAAGCAGGGAGGTCTACTCTCTGACTCAACGGGAGGAACCTCGTGACTCAACAGGAGGGTCTTCTTATCTTTTTTGTATTAGACACAAACCATTGCCCAAGTCTGACACTAAGATTGGGTCCAGTTGAATCTTCTCTGAACCTCGTGACTCAACGGGAGCATCCGCCTTACCCTTTTATCTTCAATCTCTGCACAAATCACTCCAACACAATCCTGATATGATTTTCCCCTGTGTATATTTAATCCATGTAATGAGTAATAGAGCGAACCTTGCCATCAAATTCTGTAAGTCACATTTCTATAAATTTCTATTAAAATCATCCTTTGCCAATACCTTTGCCAGTGATTCTTTACGCAACCTTAAAACCACACATTCATGACAAATACACTCTTAGTTTTGCTTTGCCCTATAATTAATTCCTAATTTGATATTATAACATAATTTTTACTGCAGATAGATACTCTAGTTTTTCTTCTGTTTGAAAAGAATACGGTGAAATCACTAACTTGTTAACACAACTAAGAGTCTATGTATATACTCTGTTAAGAGTGCACCAAAAAGAGAAAGTTATAAAATTCTTACCTACTTGTTTTGTGATAGAGAACCGAGGCTTTTAATTTTGCATGCTGAACCAGGAGCGTAACTTTTTAGTGACTAAATAAATGTCAAGATTTTTTTGTGATTTTTACAAATTTTATTGCAGAAATGGAGAGGGAAGATGTAAGACATTCATAAAAATCCAAACTTTTTGGATTTTTAGAGTCTTTAAAGTAGTTACCAGTGGTCTACTATGTTACTTAAGATTATTGTTGTTTATAGCTTTACTTGTCCTGGTTAATGTGTACTGTACAATGTAATACTGATGCTAGGATGTTTCCAGTGTGCAGCTGTTTATATGATTAGAAAAAACCCTCAGTTGCCTAAAGTTGATTAAAAAAGAAGTTTACATCCTGACTTCCAATTAACATCATTGCCAGAAAATTAAAAGCCATCTGGTCTGCAAGGCCTGACTGGAATTCTTACATTTGAATTGCCTTATCAGGCTGCACAAATTAATTTTTCATTTCTTTCAATCCCTTCCTAGAGAAAATTAAAATAATAAGAAAAAGAAGGCTTGCCTCCATTTCAGAAGCCTTGTTTCAGTAGACACTGACACAACTTACCATGTATTTCAAAAGTATCCTTCTGTGTTCTTTGATAACATAGTTACTTTCATGCCTATGCAAAAATGAAAGGAGACAGATCTCCGTGTCTGTGTTAGTAGGAAACAACATATACTTAGGATTTCTATTTACAGTAAAATAAAAGTAACAACTTAAAAGGTATTAAAGATTTAGCATTTCCCATAAGGAATTGTAACATGCATTGTAGTCACCATACCCACAGCTCAAGTCATGTATGAAATGCTGACTATGAACTGCTCCTCAATTGAACACCAGTCCAAAGTTTCTTCACAAAAATGACTCAGTATGTAATTTTGTATACTGACTAACTTGAAAAATGCAATCTATTTTAAAGCAATTTGTAAAATGGAGAAGCATGTAATTTCATTAAACTCTTATTATTGCTTTCTTTCCCTTCTTTTTCCCCAAATTATTTGTGTTAGGCCAGTTGCCAACATACTCCCAAAGGTAGGATTTTACTGCACTCATTTGAGAATGGCCATGTTTTTCTTGTAATGGGGAGCCCAAAACATGACACAGCACTCCAGATGTGCTTTCACTAGGGCCGAGTAGAAGCAAAGGATCGCTTCCCTTGACACACTGACAGCATACTTCTTAATGCTGCCCAGCTTGCTCTTGGCCTGATCCTCCTCCATTGTTCCAGATTTCCCTTCTGGTCTGACGGTCCTGGGTTCCCTGAAGGCCAGAATTATCAATAAAGAGCAAGGCAAAGAAACATTAGGTAGTTTGGTGTTTTCCCTGTCCTTTGCC
>NW_009231164.1:7767-18601 GCF_000690835.1 Fulmarus glacialis | reverse complement strand
CTGTGAGCCGCCAGCTTCTCTAGGAGAAGCGAGCTGATAGGAGGAAGGGGGAAAGTGTGAGACCTTGCTCCCTGTACTGAGGAAAGGGGTGACTGGGAGGAGATGAAGAAGAGGAGTAGGCTGTGCAGCTACATGCCTCCAGCTGAGTTGTGGTCTCTATTCAAGGTGCCTGCATTCTGCCTAGGAGATCCTGGCAGGGATAAAGATGCACGTCTTGGGCTGCTTTGGCACAACAGGATCAACCCATTGGGAACATGCTGCCTTCTCTTGCTCTGTGCCACTGAACTGTTGTGCACACAGTAGTCATTTATCTGTGACTTCTGGGCAAACGCACTAACTTACATAGTGCTAGTGGGGGTGGGGCAACTCTAAACCACCTTAATCCGCCCCCAGTACATCTTTGCTTGGGCAGTCTGCTGGGAACTAGCACTTGACGAGGTCCCATGCTGTGCCTGTCTGCCACAGGATGCCCCATGTCCTGCTCCCCACTGGCTGTTGCAAAATAAGGGCTCAACTCCCAGCTTCCATCTCTTCCAGGCTCTCTGTACATGCCTGCAGTTGGGCTGGTCACTGTTTTCCTGGCATGTTTCTGGCGTAGTCTTTGCATCTCTGGAGCCTTGAATTGGAGCTTGTTCTGGCCTTTGGGAAAGATGGGCAGGATCCCCATGTTGGTCCTTGCTTTTTTCCCCCATTGTGTGAGGAAGAGTATTTGGTTTTGCCACATGTTTTGGCTTGCCATTGCCCACATTGCACAGTCTTCTCACGCTCATTTCTGTAACAGTTGCCACACTGAACAGATATGGCTGATATTACTGTGGGTGCTTAGAAAAGGAAACATTGACTCACTAAGTTTGTTGGTTTTGCTTTTTTTCATTGGTACCCAAACTCAGCAAGTTGCCAGGAAGTGTGGTACTTCATATGATCACTCAGTAGAATCAAGATAAGAATCTTGGGTATGTAATAGTATTGATCTAGGGTGAAAAATCGTGTTTGGCACTACAAAAGGTCAGCCGGGCTATGCTGTGCTGGCCTTCTTTCCCTGAAGCAGCACAGTTGTGGTGGGGATTTTGCAGGCCCTTCCCAGACAGCACATGGTCCACGCGACAGTTGTGTCGTAACATAACAACTGCCATCAAAATACGGAAATGGAAGCTAGCTGGTAACAAAACACAGGTATTAAGAGAAACACACTAGTAAGCCTAGTTTCAGCCTTTTCTTTATATTTACCACATTTCTGTCTCTCTGGCTTTGTTAAGGTTTGCTTCGTTTCAAAAAGGAAAGAATATGGGATCACATCAGGACCATTTCCAAACAATACCTCAATATCTAGGGTAGAAGGATGGTCCATTCGATTCATTCAGACACCTACTTCAGCCATGCCAATTTAGTTATTTTGAGAGTGAAAGAAAAAAAAGAGAAAGGATATGTAGTCTTTCGACCTAATCACACTTCTATTTCAAAAGTTTGTAATATTTTAATTACAACTTAATGTCATTGTAGTTCAGCTTGAATGATAACAAAAGCACGGAAGTGTAATGGCAAATTTTCTAAAGATTCAGTACTTTGGGTGTTGTGCTTGCTTGAAAATTTGGCTGTACCATTGCAGGCAGAATTCTGAACAGCCTTTGAACAGGATGCTTAATAAGTTCCCTATGCAGTTTCTATGTGGCTTTTTTTGAACGATTGTTCCCAGGTTAGTGTTTGAAAGTTCGGCATGGTTGTTTTAGTGAAGTGTTTGAGGCTTTTAATTAATTTTAATTAAGGAAATATTTTTACGAGTGCTAGGTATAACTCACTTGTCATTGTTCTAAGCAAGGGACGTGGTACAAGGTTTATTTATCCAGCCAGGGATGCTGTAACAGAGCTTAAAATAAAGTGGTGTCCTCTTACATGTGTTGGGAACAGTGAGTTCTGAGGAGGGGATGAGAGACGTTTCTCGTGCTAAAACCAGTACTAAATCTTTTAGTAGCTCTTATGAGTTAAAAATATGCTCCAATGCCGAAGAATCAAACATGCATCATTTTTTGACTCCTTGGCCCGTGCCTAGTCTGTGTCTTGAAAGTCTCCCTGAAATGGAAAAGTTGTCGTATCTGTTTAGTCTGCAGCCTGTAGGGAAGATCTGGCAGTGGGTTTTGGGAGGGAAAGTCCTGTGACATCAGAACCTCCCTCAGGGTCACAAGATGAATTGCATGAAATGCCAGCCTGAGCTGGGCTGTAAGACTAACTGTGTTGTATTGTAACTCCAGCAAAAGAAGATTACTCTCTGAGGTTTGCTCAGTAGTTTTGAAAGATATAACTGAAGGAATAACTGAACTGGAAAGTGAAATCTAGAAGGAAATATAAAGGAGGATCCTGGAAAAGAGTCGGCCTTATGGGAATTCATTACTAAACAGGATCTGAAATGCTAAAGCATCTCTCTATTGCTCATTTGAGATGATAAAGACTTTAATTTTATTTTTGACTTTTACAGAATTGCAGGTGTCACAGAGAAGAATAATCTTCATCAGCCCAGTGGTCATCAAGGATATGAACTCTGCTGTTTTTATCTAGATGGATGAAAAGGTTAACAGCCCAGAAGGGGAGCTCCTTTGGTTTTCAAGATGGCAGCAACTAGTGGCGAAAGCCAGCTGCAGCGGATTATCAGAGACTTGCAAGGTACAGTGCCATGCTGACAGATTCATTCTGTAAGCTGGACTGCATCCTCCATGTTTTAGATAATAGAGAGTAGGAGTTGTGTTTTCAGTTGTGTGCAGCAATTGTAGCAACATAGTTCAAGGCGTGGGATTTGCTCATTAGAGATGTGACTGATTCTTTTGTGAGAGATGAGCTGTACCTTCTGCAGGATCCTAAATTCTTAAATCCTGCAAATTTAAACGTACAAGATGAAAAATAAGTTTTACAATTAAAAAATAAGTGTCTGTAGGGTGTGCAATGTGAGCTAGGACTTTGTCGGCATGAAAAGAGCTATGCTGTTACAAGAATTCATGTGAGATAAGGAGAAGATATGATTTTTAGACCCTCCCTTCATGGGAAGCTGGTGTGGAGTTGCTGTTAATGTAGGAAAGGAAAAAACCAGAAGGCCAAACCAAACTGGGAATGGAGACCCAGAGGAAAAGTGATGGAGAATTGGATCTGCTGTTCTTGCTGCAATGGAACATGCTTTCTGTGCGCCTGACTTGTCCTCCACTAGCAGTAGCCACCTCATTTTCCACAGCTCTGTTGCAGGCAAAATTGGCAGCAAATTCATAACATTTTCCTGCTCTGTCTCTGTCCTAATCAGCTGCCTATACCAAGATCCAGATATCTATCCTTTTAATTTTTATTAAATATAAGGTATGTTATGCACCAAAGCTGGGAATCTAGATCTCCCTGTAACATAAAAAGGACATCTACGTGCCTGCTAACAAGAAGAGATTTTAATTTGCAAAGGGGATCGAGTGGGACTGGGAGCTAAGGCTCACTCAGGCATCTGAAAGACATACAAAACCACGTGGAAAGGAAGCTCAAAATCAGTAATTTCTGATGCTGAGAAGTACACCCTTTTGGGGCCAGGGTGTCTCACCCTTTGCGAGACAGCAGAGTTTGCTTTGACTTGAGATTTCCTCACCCACTACAGGTGTAGATTTTAGGGAAAAGGAGTTGCTGTATGCTTATTTTTATGTAAATTATTTTTCCCATTTCTGTTTTGTAACCAGCACAAGCTGAACCTTCCTGAATAAAGCATGGAGAAGATAAATGTGCTGAGTGAACGACTGTTCTCGTGTTACTGATCCCCTTTAGCAGATTACGTGCTTTGTCCTTTCTAAACAGAATTCTGTTTGTCCTGTGGCAATGCCTTAATGTGCACATGAGACAGCAAAAAGTTATTTCTCTTTCCTCTACTGAAGAACCAGTTAGCAATTGTCTGTTACCAGTTTTTGCTATGTGTCAGAAGGAGGTTTTTTGTTTTTTTAAGAAGTAGTAGTCTCTATACATAGCTTGAGCTCTATTTTTTTTATAGGTGGTGTTAAATTGCAAGCATATCAACAAGCTTTTTGCACTGTTGTTAAGACAGTTGGACTGAAAGAAACTGAATACACATGCACAATGCAGAAAACCCATTTATTTAGTTGTTTATGGATTCAGTGCTGTATATCTCTTGCATTAGTTAACCATTTTGGTGTCTTGTTTTAAAGATGCTGTGACTGAATTAAGTAAAGAATTTAAAGAAGGAGGGGAACCGATCACAGATGACAGTGTCAACTTGCAAAAATTCTCCTACAAGCTTGAGTACCTCCTACAGGTAAAAAGTGATGTGTGTCATTTGTAATCCACCATCAAAGCTTTTTTGTTTTCTCTTATTGCCTCTTCAGTATGTGGGGTTTAACTCAAATAATCATAAATATCCAGCTGAGTCTCTCTTTTTTTTTTTTTTCAGTAAGATGACTGAAATGTGTGCTGCTTATTATACTTATCTCAAGTGAAAGTAAATAAATGTAACCAAAAGGCAGTGCTGGCAGTTTGATTGAGGAATGTAAGGCTTTTTCTATTGATCTGAAAGATTTGAGCTTGATTTTAAAGATAGATCCTGCTAAATTATCTTGGAAAAACTGGTAATGAAATCTTGACAACATTTTAATGCAAAATAAATACTAGTAAGCTGTTCACGGTGCAAATATAGTGGTGTGAGTAATTTACAGAATTTTTAGGAATTTCACTTTGGAAATTCATTTTTATTGTATGGAAAGCTTAATGCGAAAGGCTGATTTTTAATCTGGAATGCTGCTTTTTGGCTAACCTCTAAATTTTAGTAAAAGGGGACACTGCTGGACAAACTGAAATTCAGTTTGCATAGTCTTGTGTCTACACATACTGTAATCATGTCACTGATTGCAACACAGACATGCTAATCTAGCCTTAATCTAGGCAAGGGAGTTTTAATTGGGTTGCAGGGGCTTCAGCAGAAGCTGAAGAATCCTTTGGGATTTGAACGGTCCAAGCTGCAGTCCATACCCTCGCTGCATGGCTGCTTTGAACGTGATTTAGCTAGAGCAGGTTTTTCTGGTACGTACATGTGTGCTATTGCTACACGTGACTGCAGGTCTCTCAGCAACTGGTTGTTAGTTCCTTGCTCTTGAACAGCTGCTGAATCTGCTGCAAGTCTTTGTTTCAGCAGTTTTGAATAAATGTCTGTATTTTAACTAGACCCAGGACATTATTATCTGTTACTGTCTGTAAAGTAGCTTTTGTAACTGCTGGATTGCATCAGTGCAGTACGTCGTCTCTTTCCTGTGTGGATACATTGGCTAAAACTAAGAGGAGTCATGAAAACACATGTTGCTGGGAAAGGAGCAGAATTCCACGTAGCTATATATAAGTATATTTATATTTACGCTTTGCTCATTGCTTTTTGTTTTCCTTGGTTAAGTTTGACCAGAAAGAAAAAAACACATTGCTGGGGAACAGAAAAGACTACTGGGATTATTTCTGTGACTGTCTGGCAAAAGTCAAAGGAGCTAATGATGGAATCCGCTTTGTCAAGTCTATTACGGAAGTAAGTATATCAGTTAAGCATCATAATATGTGGTTTATGTTTGGTATGTTTTTTCAGAGAGTAGTAGAAACCAAAAGAGAATACACTGCTTTTAACATACGGCAAAAAAAAGTTGGGAATTTTTATTTTTAATTCTCATGTAAAATGGAACGTTACTCTTTTTAGTGGGGCACTAAATTATATAGGATTAGATAGCCTGACTCTTACTTACTTTGAAAACCACTTACACAAGTGAATGGTCCTTTTTGTCTCTGGTTGTGCCCCGCCTTTTCATAAACTTAGTGCCATTTTCTCTAAAAATGAATGAAAAATTAAGTCAAGGGTAGAGCCTGCCGTCTTTAGCACAACTTAAGGCAGGACTTGCTCTAAGAGTAAGAGGAAAGATTCACCATGTTTGACATTTCTTAAGACTTTTTCAACTGGTCAGTAGAGTTGAGGAGGACTGACTGAGAGCAGTGTTTCATCATCTGTCTCAACTTTGTTCCTCCATGTCAAATAGCATGATATAATGGCTCGGGATGGTTGTCATTATTCCCTCGGGTAAGCTGTCATTAACAGGAAAAAAAGCTTTATTTTTATTAGAGATAGTAATAAAAGCTTAATCTTGTAACAGCCATGTTATGTCTTCAGTAAAACGAGTGGGTGAAGTAAGTGCTGTGAGAACTTTCTGTGCTGATCCTGTCTGAGTCTTTAGAATAATTTGAAGAAGAACTTCCCTTGTGGGTAAAAGAGGCAGTGGTGTGGTGGTGCCAGCCAGCATTCTCCTGATGCTCAGTTCTGTTATCTGTGAGCAGTGCTAACTTGTATTAGCCAGTTACTATTTACAGCAGATTTCCTTATTCTCTTAGCAGCTCTAGATAATGTTGTCTTGAGCCATCTGAAAGAGAGCCATGATACTCTAGCAGAGGCAGGATCTGTGTTTCCTACCTCAGTTTCTTCTCTCAGCAGCTTATGCAACATTGAATTTTGCTGTTCCAAGACAAACAAGCCAAGGAAGGGGTCCAGCTTGTTTTACCACTGGGAAGGGAAACAGGGGAGAGCCATGGAAATTGGGTTTGACTTTCCTACTACTTCCAGGAAGACTGGAGAAGGACAGTGACTGCTCCTGCAGGAAAGATCCTCTGACTGTAGCTACTGGCCCCTAAATTCTCAGCAGCTGTAGCCAATCTGATTTCTCTGCAAAGGTGACTGTGCTGTAGCCTCAACAGTCTGTTGCCTGTGGTATCACCACATGTAAAGACTGCTCTGCTTTTTCCTCCTTCTTCAGTACCTCTGGGTGTTTAATGGTTAGCATGTTATCAGAAATTATTGTTTGGAAGAAGGACATTTTCTATTTCAGTTTCTGTGCAGCCATAGAAATTAGCTTGTGGAAGACTTCCTTTAACTTTATTAGCTTGTGGTTTAGGAATATGAACTCTAAAAAAAATCAGTCAACTGTTTCAGGTAACTGAGTTGGCAGACTCAGGACCAGAAATGAAGTGACAGATGACAGAAAAACATATTGGTTATTCCCCTTCATTACAAGTGGAAATCAGCAGCCAATTTTTGAACCTGGCTGCATAGAACATAAAGGTTTCCAAATGTCATTTATTTGCTCACTGAACAGTACTTGTTGACTTTCAATGATGGAAGTGAACGAGGAGGAAAGAGTAATGGCAGTTACTTTTTAAGAATGATCAAACATTCTTAAATATTAGGGTGCATGATATGCTAGAGAGGTGGAGCAAGGAAGCAAATAGGAACCCTGGAAACTGCCCAGCTGTTAATTAAACAGAGAGCCTTGTCCTTGATGGCATTAGGTGAGCAGTAAGTTCTGGTAGTTTCCCTTTCACTGAATACACATCTTTCCAAGTCTTACAGCCACACGTTGCACACGCTACATGCTACAGCCGTACATTGCACCTTAGCTATAGTGTTTGCAGTCAACATGGAAACACTGACACTACCAGACACTGCCTGCCTCCCTGAATTCTGGCAGGGCTCTAGCAGGAGGTGACATGGTTTTGCTTCCTAATCAAATAGTCTTTGGCTACTTGTAGCTGCAGATATGTAAATATTTTCCTCTACTTCTCGTCACGTACATCTGTTCTAGTATCTCCATGCTTAAAAAAGACACTGCGGTTTAAATTGATAAACCAATGGGAGTAAGGACAGGATTAGTTCAGTGGCTTCCAGTGGGGTTTTTTGACTGTTCTTAAGATACTCACTAAATATACCTAGTTAGGAAAAACACTCGTAAGCTTCTGTGCACAGGGCAGGGACGGCATCTCCCTGAAGAAATATTCAGACATCTACAGGGTGAATGAGGGCAAAAACCAGTTAGCAAATTAAATTTGCTGTTTCTGGGGTACTTAGCCTTTGGGGACCATGTTATTTCACACTTTGTGTCCTATAGAATTCAAAACAAAAAGCAGTAAAAGGTGTTGCTTCCTTTGCTCCACATTTCATCATTCCATTTATAAGGAACATTTTTGTATATAGTGGATTGCTGAGATAAACGAGGAACCTGTGCCTTGCTTGAGCGCAGAAGCCCAGTAGCAGCAAAATCAAGGAAACTGAGAGTTAACGTATCGCTCTCACTTCACCACAGTGGAATACGGGTCAGAAGGACAGAAAGCTTGTGGTCTTTCAGTCTTCTTTCGCACTAACTTTTCAAGCAAAATTTACAGTAAGCTCCTAACTTGAGTCTCAGCCCCTCTAATATTTTCCTTGGCTTCCATTTTTAAATCATTAATATAATTGGTTTGTTAGTTGGATGAGCAGTTTGGTTAGGAGCATGGCTGACTGGCAAGAAATTCTTTTCATCTCTTTCGTTTTCCATTCCTGAATTGATTACTGATTTTGCTAGAAAGGAGAAATGAAACACTACTGTTCAGCATTTCATTATTTTACAGGACAACAAATAGCTCAGATATAAAAGACAAAACAAAACATAAATTCCCCAAGTCAGTAGCTATAACAAAATTCAGTGGAGTTTTGTGATCCCCTTTATGTTGATTTAACAGCTGTCTTCATAAAAAGTTCCATTAATTTCAGTCATGCAGCTGCTCTTGGTCTGAACTAAGAATTAGATTTTTATCAACTTAACAGCTAAGTATTAAGAAAGACTTTTTGCATCATCTGGGGTTACTATGTCCATGGGGATGTATATTTGTATATGTGTATATCTTTGTTCTATGATTAGATCTGCCCTAAAGCTCTTCCAGCTGCGGCCAGACACATCTTAAGTAACCTAAGCAGTCACTTCTGGCTTTGCCGGGCGCATTGAGATTTTGCCTTATATTGGGAATTGCCCATCATATTAGATGATTCTTGGTCTTGTGACGCCTTTTATATTATTATAAAGTGGACAACAGCCAGCTGTAGATACAAATTCGATATTCAGAAAAGATTCCACTCAATGACAGTTTTGGGAGAACATGTCTCTCAGTGGCAGTTCTTAACTGCTTCCTTTACAACTAGTGGCTTATTGTGGGGTTTTTTGTGTCAGTATGTAGACTGTTCTGGCCATGTCTCTACAGGATTACAAATTACATTTAGAATTTTCTTTTCATGTGGTTTCTCCCTTCCAGCTACGAACATCTCTTGGAAAAGGAAGAGCATTTCTTCGTTACTCCTTGGTTCACCAAAGGCTAGCAGACACCCTGCAGCAATGTTTTATGAACACCAAGGTGACCAGGTGAATAGCAAAGTACCTTGTTGATTAATGGGTGTTTGCTCAGTGTGATCAAGCAACATCACTTAGTAGCTATTGAAAGATATTGAAACCCTTCCAAATGGTTGGCTTAGAGAGCTAGTAATAAGATAGGAAGGATAATAGACCTTTTGGCCTGGGTCACTGGTTCATACCTATCTTAGGCTGGTAAAGGTTGAAAGTTGTTACAGCTACATGTGTGTGGAGTGAGTGGTGCTGATGCTTCTATATGTCATTTTCAAAGGTGACATTTTTGTAAGCATTGAAGATCCTGGGTTTGATCTTCTGTGCTGTACATCATAAGGGAGGATTGATTTGGATGTGTTGTGCAAAGCCCCAGAAAGCATTTGCGTATATCTCTGGATTGTCACACAGAGGAACAGCTTGCCCCTGGCCAAGGAACACTGAAGATAGTTTGTAGTTGGTTGGAGGGACACTGGTAGGGCTTTTAGAAAAAGCCAACTATTTGCACAGTGTATTTAACTCTGGCTACTGCTTTCTGTCCCTCATTTTTGATGTATTAAGTGTGTGCTTTCGGTATTTACTGTGTGATTATCCAGTCTATAGCAAATATTTTGTCTTGCCAGCGTTTTGCCCAAGCACTAGAGCAAAAAATATTTTGTGCAGGGGCTCCTTTAAAGATATTTCTGTGGAATTCATTGAAGCGGTTTGATTTCATTTACAAGGGATGGGATGTTGGTTGGTGGGTCTGGTTGTTTTCAGTTTGCGTTTAGAATAGCGTATCATAATTTTTCTGGGGTAGAGTGAATAATGATGTTGTGGGGTTTTTTTGCAAGTGAAACTGCTGCTTCTTTTTTACTTATGAATGAGTATTACTTAATTTTTTTTGCTTTCAAGTGACTGGTACTATGCAAGAAGTCCATTTCTGAATTCCAAAATGAGTTCTGACATTGTGGGTCAACTCTATGAGCTCACTGACGTTCAGTTTGACTTGGCATCAAGAGGCTATGATTTAGATGCTGCTTGGCCAGCATTTGCCAGGTAAGATAGAAACACTTTGTCATTTTTTATTAAAAGGGCCATAAAATACCTGCCTGCTACAGAATCTGTAAAAGCTTCTGCTTTTGAAGGTAGGAATACTTGTGTTAGAGCCGGCATGCACTCTCTCCATGTAATCGGTCTATGACCAAATTGGCCTTTTTTTCCTTCAATAAACTGTGTACCAGAGAACAGAGTTTAGAATAGTTTGGATTGGAAGGACCTTTAAAGGTCATCTAGTCCAACCCTCACCATGGGCAGGCACAGCTTCAACTAGGTCAGGTTGCTCAGAGCCCTGTCCAACCTGACCTTGAATGTTTCCAGGGATGGGGCATCTACCACCTCTCTTGACAGTGTTTCAACACCCTCATTGTAAAAAATTTCTTCCTTATACCTAGTCTAAATCTACCCTCTTTTAGTTTAAAATCCTTCCCCTTTGTCCTGTCACAACAGGCCTTGCTAAAAAGTTTGTCCCCATCTTTCTTATAAGCCCCCTTTAAGTACTGACAGGCCGCAATAAGATCTCCGCGAAGCCTTCTCTTCTCCAGGCTGAACAACCACAACTCTCTCAGCCTCTCTTCATAGGAGAGGTGTTCCATCCCCCTGAT
>NW_009231164.1:0-7742 GCF_000690835.1 Fulmarus glacialis | reverse complement strand
CATCCCCCTGATCATTTTCATGGCCCTCCTCTGGACCCGGTCCAACAGGTCTATGTCTTGTGCTGAGGGTTCCAGAGCTGGACATAGTAGTCCAGGTGGGGTCTCACCAGAGCAGAGGGGCAGAATCACCTCCCTCGACCTGCTGGCCACGCTTCTTTTGATGCAGCCCAGGATACGGTTGGCCTTCTGGGCTGCAAGTGCACATTGTGGGCTTTTCATCCACCAGTACCCCCAAGTCCTTCTCGGCAGGGCTGCTTTCAATCCCTTCATCTCCCAGCCTCTGTTGATACCAGGGGTTGCCCCGACACAGGTGCAGGACCCTGCACTTGGCCTTGTTGAACCTCATGAGGTTCACACAGGCCCATTTCTTGAGCTTGTCCAGGTGCCTCTGGATGGCATCCTGTCCCTCAGGCGTGTCAGCGGCACCCCTCAGCTTGCTGTCATCTGCAAACTTGCTGAGGGTGCACTCGATCCCACTGTCTATGTCATTGATGAAGATATTAAACAGTACTGGTCCCACAGTACTGGTCCCAGTATGGACCCCTGCGGGACACCACTTGTCACTATTTGGACATTGAGCCATTGACCACTACCCTCTGGATGCGACCATCCAACCAATTCCTCATCCACCGGACAGTCCACCCATCAAATCCATATCTCTCCAGTTTAGACAGAAGGATGTTGTGGGGGACCATGTCAAAGGCCTTACAGAGGTCCAGATAGACGACATCTGTTGCGTAGTCACTCCATCGTAGAAGGCCAATGCGTAGAAGTTGATGCTCTGTCATGGAGTATCTCCAGTAACTACAGTTTAGCCCAAATCCCAAGCTATTCTCATCTTCAGAGGCACAAGAAGAAATGTTCTTAGCACCTTCTGTTTTAAGAGCTGAGACGTGTAGTGACTGAAGAGCTAAGCAGTGTGCTTCACTTGCAGCAATGGTAGAGATGACAATATGCGGTCACCAAAGCCTCATCCCACCTCAAAGCGGGGAATAACAAAAACTACTAGATCTGATCCAGATCCATTTGTGTCAGTGGGAGTTTTCTAGGGCTGCATGCTGCCACCATCTGGTTGAGCTGCCACCACACAGCAATACAATTTCTTAGAGCAAAGCTGCATTGGTTCTTGTGGATGTGGGAAGTCACGGTTACCAACCCCATAATCTTTTATAGGTGCCTTTGATATCCCTATTTTGCTTTCTATCAACTTCAGCAGTTGGCCGAGACACCAGGTGCAGTTATGTCTTTTTGTATGTGGAAGTTACAACTAGATAAATATTACATGTAAGAGTAGAAAGACATGTATGTATGTGCTTAGACTTCTCTTATATATTGTTTCTCTATGTGATCAACAGGAGGACACTGTCCTCGCTTGGATCTTCAGCATATTTATGGAAGCCCCCAAGTCGCAGTTCCAGCATGAGCAGTTTAGTCAGCAATTATTTGCAGGTAAGCAAATTACAAATAAATGTTTATGTGGCATGGTAGGTCTTTAATTAATGGCATAGTTCCAGAGAGGTTGGTAGTTTTATGGTGATTATGACTTTTATAATGGTAAACTACAAAAAGAGTTCTTAATTAAAAGTAAAGGGAATTGTCCAGTAGCTGATTCAACTGAACATGCAAATCTCATAGAGGAAAAAAAAATACATTCAGAAGGCTGCCTGCAGATAGGTATGTTTTCATTTATCTTTTGTGAAAACAAGCCCCATTTCCTATAAGTTGGTATTTTATAGTGCTGTGAATGCAACATACGTCACTGTGCGTAAAGAACCTGAACTTGCTCTCATTTGAGCACACCATTTAAATGCATGTTAAACTTTCTGGTTTTCCCCTTCTGTTCATTTAGGCCCAAGAGTTTCCCTTCAGCCCTGATGCAAATAGTTCACTAAATGTTGAACACCTTGAGGGCTTTGAAGAGATGCGTGTAGAACTTGACCAGGCTGAGCTGAGGCAGAGGGAACTTCAAGATCGTATTCACCAGCTAGAAATGGAAAACCAGGAGCTACAGGCAGCTGTCAGCCTTCAGAAAGAACAAGTACAGGTAGAAAAGGAGAAGAGCAATAACTACAGCGAGGAGAACTCCCGGCTGACAAAGATGATCACAGAGTTACAGAAGCAGTGTGAGGTCTCGCACTCCACTCAGAGCACTGTTCATGACCTGCACAAGTGCCTGCAGTCACTGGAACTGAATGCAGTGGAGCAGCAGAAGGAATATTCAACAAAGCTGGAGCAGCTGGTGACCAGCAAGGAATACTGTGCCTCAGAACTGCAGGTGTTGAATCAGGAGCTGGAGGCCTCTAGGGCTTTGGTTGCTATGAAGAATCTTTGCATCAATGAGCTCAAAGCCAAGCTGAGTTCCACAGAACAGAAGAACCTCAACCTCCTTGAGAAAGTTGATGCTGCTTTGGAGGAAAAGGGAGAGCAAGCCACAGCCCACTGTGACTCTGCCCTACAGATACGTGCACTGTTAGAGAAGCTTCAGGAGACAGAAAAGGAAAAGGCAGATATGCAAAGACTCAGTGACGAACATGTATCTCAGCTGAAAGCAGCAAGGGAGGAGCTGCAGCTGAAAGAAGAGGCACAGAAGGAACTGGAATCCAGATACAATCGCCTTACTGCTGACTCCAAAGAAGAGAGTGAAAAGCTGCTTGGGAGCCTGGAAACCATGGCAAAGGAAATGGATGCACTTCAGAAGGCCCTGACCCTGAAAGGAAAGGAGATGGCTGAGCTCCAGACCCAGGTAATGGGGTCGCTGGCTCAGGTGGGGTCACTGGAAAAAAATCTTGAGGAAGCAAGGAAAGGAAAAGAGAAACTTGAGGAGGAGTATGGTAGGAGGGAAGGAGCACTGAAGCAGGAAGCCCACTCGCAAGCAGAGCAACTTGAACTACAGGAGGGTCACTTAACAAAGGTGAGTCAGACTGTGTGTAGCCTTGAGGAGCAAAACCGGAAACTCTTGTCTGAGAAAGAGCATCTCAGACAGAAAGTCAAGGAGCTGGAGGAACAGATGGAGCAGCAAAACTCTGCAGCGAGCGAAATGGGTGAGGAGAGCAGGAAGCTGAAAGCAGAGAATGCGAATTTGCAGCAGTCCAAGAAGAAGATGGAAGGGAAGCTGAAAAATCTGGAAGCTTCTAAAGCTTCCCTGGAAGCTGAGGTAGCCAGGCTGAGAGCCTCTGAGAAACAGCTTCAGAGTGAGATAGATGATGCCCTGGTGTCAGTTGATGAAAAAGAGAAGAAGCTCCGGGTTGAGAACAAACAGCTGGATGAAGACTTGCAGAATGCCAGGAGGCAAAGCCAAATTCTGGAGGAGAGATTAGACGCTCTGCACTCAGACTATGAAGAACTAAAGCAAAGAGAAGAGACCACCAAGGAGTCTTATGCCTCACTTGAAGCACAGCTGAAGAGTGCCAAACAGCATAGTTTAGAAACGGAAAAAAGCTTAGGCACCTTGAAGGAAAGCAAAGAGTGTCTCCAGTCACAGCTCACAGAGAAGGAAGTAGAACTGCAAGGCATGGAGAGCCAGTGTGAGCAGCTAAGAGCAGAAGCTGAAAGACATAGGAAGAAAGCAGAGACTCTTGAGGTAGAAAAGCTCAGTGTTGAAAAGACATGCCTTCATCAGACAAAGCTTATTGAATCCCTCACATCAGAAAAGGAATCAGTGGAAAAACACCAACTACAGCAGGCGGCTTCCCTGGAGAAGGAGGCAAAAGAGCTGGCCTCCAGACTAACCATAAGTGAAGAGCAGTTGGAGGTCAACCGAGGTGAAGTGTCTAGGCTGCAAGCAGAAGTCCTCGACCTGCGAGTCAAGCTTCAGCAGACCACTGATGAGAGAGAGCAGATGAGAGGTGAGCTGGCAATCACAGAGACTGTCTTGGGTGAACAGAAGGTGCTTGTCCAGCAGCTGAAAGAGCAAAGTGAGTCACTCAACAGAAACCATGTGCAAGAAATGGTGCAGTTTAAAGAAAGAGAAGAAGTGCTGAAAAAAGAGCAGGAGACAGCAGCCCATGAAAAAGCTGAGCTGGAAAATAATTTGCTGAACCTGAAGGAAGAACTATTCAAGGTTAAGCAGTACCTGGAAGTTGCTAGAATGGAAAATGAAGAAAACAAAGATCTCCTCCACAGGACCAACACGGATATGGCTGAACTTGGTATTCAGATTTGTGCCTTGACCTCTGAAAAGGTGGATGCAGAAGAGCAGTTAGCCCAGGCCACAGAAAGGCTCAAAGAACTGGAAGAACAGGCAGCAGAGCAACAGGAAAAGCTGAAGCTTGACATCTCTAATCTCAGACAGGAGAACAAGAGCCTGCAAGAGAAATTAGAAGAGGCTCAAATATGTGCCGCAGCTGTCCCAAGTCTGCAATGGCAGCTGGAGACAGTAAAGAAACAGGCACAGAGTTTCCAAGAGACCAGCCAAGAAGAGCTGTCTGCAATAAAATTTCAAATGAGCACAGAGATTCTAAATTATCAGACAAAATTCAAGGTAAATTAATGTGATTTAATGTGCACAGCTGAGGGAGCTGTGCAGGATTTCCCCTGCTTTACCGCCTGCTGCAGCAATTACTGCGTGGAATCCCAAGGTTTGTGTTGGTCAGGCTCTGAGACTAGCACACAACTAGCTTTAGCCTGGGATTCTGAAAATGCCTCTACACTCATGACCTAGGCCTATTTGAGGTAAAATAGTTCTTCAGAGTTTTTTGGAGATGTATATTGTGGCCATCCAAGCACAGTGGAGAGGCCATGTGATACGGAAAAGCCAGCCAGTAATGGAGAGGGTGATGATTTCTTATGTTGGCACTGAAGGTGGCGTCTTCTGTAACTATTCCCTCTGGTCACAGCTGTCATTTTTTTCTTTTTTGGTAGGAACATTGCAAGACCTGTTCGACCTGTTCCCCACACCCTAACACTACTACTCCTTAAAACCAGTTTTGATGAAAGCAAACTTAGACTGAGACCAGATACTTTTGCAGTTAATTCCCTCATGTATTTTTGCTTTCAACCTCTCAAGGTAGCAGCCAAGAAGATCAAAGTTTTGTTTCCAGAAAAATGTGAGTCAGCCCTGTATATGTGAAACAGCACACCTAAAGGCTGAAGATTTTGTTGTGTTTGTTCTGTCATTCTGAGATAATGTCTAAGACTGGCAGTTGATCAGAGGCTTATGCCACTGGTATCCAGAAATCCCACGAGTTTGAGAAAATAGCGTACATTCATTTATGTTTCGTTTTCATAAAGGCTTCTTAAACTTCACTCTTTTGAGCCAAAGCAATTCGCAAGCTGGGCCTTCTTTTTGTTGAGAACTGTAACAGCCCATAGCAAGTAACAGTAAAACACAGCTGGTTTGCCACCACAGAGGGGAGTTTCCTTGAATCCATGAGTTGAGGGTCTCTTTAGCTGTTTTTCACGAGCCTGACAGTAGTGCTGCATTTATCCCATACATGGCAGTAAAAGCACTCGTGATTCACAATTGGGAATCTCGTAGATGAAGGGGTGGCCGCTAGAGGAATGCTAACTCCTGGCTCAATCTCTCTGCTAGGCTGTCAGTGAAGAGTGTGGGAAAGTAAGAGAGCAACTTGAGGAGCAGAAGCGACAACAGCATGCTGCAGAGGAAGAGATTGCGGAGTTACAAGTAGGTGCTCGATCTGATTAAAAGACAGAGGTGTTTGTGTCAGCAGGCATTAGTGTTATAATTGAGAAGGCAGGCAGCATTTCTGATGACTGCCTGTGAGTCTGAGAATGGCCTTGAATAAATACAGGTGCTGCAGACAAAGTACTCGGCAGCTGAAAGTTAGCCGAGTACAGATTACGAAAAGCACAATGGCACTTAGGATTTGTCCTGCTTTGAAAGCTAGTCAGGTTTTATCTAAGACCTGGTTATGTGTACACTTCTTAAATGGGGCTGCAGATTTAAAAGGTGTCTGTCTTAGGCCCTGCGTGCCCACTGCACACAGCCACAAGTGTGGATCCAACTGTTTGCAGGCTGCAAGGGGCACTGAATCAGAGAATTAATCTGGCTGAGAAATAACCCAGCTGGAAAAAAATGATTTTTTCAATGCATTTATCAAACAGTTGAGTTAGGAGGGTCGTACGGAGATGTAAGGAATCCAGAAAGAAGAAAGTTAAGGTTATTGAAACTGGCCCTGCCTGCTAGCAGAAATACGTACACCTTTAGATGCAGTTAGGTATGTTCCCCGAGGACTCCCGAGTTTGGCAGACTTCTCTGGAGAGGCTAGCTGTGAAAGAAGTTTTTGTTTCTATTGTTCTTCATGTTCCATATAGCTTTAATAAACAACATTTTCCTCATTTTAAATTTTTTTTTCTTTTGAAACTTCTAGGTGGTGAAAAAACTTTTAGGGCGTGCTCTTTTGCCATTATCTTTGAGAGATTTTCCTTGATAAGGAGGCAAAAGCTCAACTGACATGGACTAATAAGAATTACAGGCTTAATACTGTCTTACTTTAGAATCTATCCCTTATTCAGTGTGACAGAAGTAATCAATCACTAGTACACAACTAATTAGTGTCTCCTTATACAATAATATCTTAATTAGTGGTTTGGCTTTAACTGATTCTTTTAAAGCATTGTTTAGGTGTCTTTGTAATTGTCCAATGTTTGGTAAAGTGTTGTTTTTATATGTAAGGAAATACAGTAATTTATTTCACTAGGCTGCAAACACGAGTTTGTCTAGAAAGCTGGATGAAGCAAGAGAGCAGCTGTCTGAATCAGAGTTTGCTCGGCTGCAGAAGGAAGAGGAGGTGACGTCTCTGAGAGAACTCTTGGAAAGGTGGGAGTTTGGGTTATTTATGCAAGCCGTTAATTGTAAGCCAACCAAGGAGCCAATAACCAAAGCATATGAAAATTGCTGTGGTTTATGAAATAGCATATGCCACGGGGTTTATATAGGGCAAATAGTGCATGGGCACTGATGGGGAATATCAGACTGACACTTCAGATGAGAAATATGTAAATTACATGGCACACATGAATGCAAGGTTTAGGTTTTATTGTATTGTTAATTTAGCTGGTGACGTAAATTCATTGTTTGTCTTCCCTTATGAAACTGCAAGACATTTTACAACCTCCTTTTACCTTATAGGTTAGTCACAAAATTAAAGTACCAATATTGGCTCTTTTTTTTTCATAAGGAATGGAAAATTTGCATTTTTTGACAGTTTGGTTTTTCTCTCCTGTCCGTGAAGTTTCAGGGAATCAGTAAAAATTATTTGACTGGGACCACATCCTGCATAGCTTTGTCAGGTTTCTTATCAGTTTTAAGTATCTAACGCAAGCTATGTTTCTAAGGTCTGTAATGTGGGCCTGTGTGGTGTGGATTATCTGGCAGTCTGAAATAGACCTTCATGAGGCATGGGCTCACACAGAGTCTAATGGGTTAACCGAAGCCTATGTATTTTTACATTTTTGTGCTGATATCATCTATCTTTGTGGGAAGACTATGATTCTTGATCTATGCTGAAGGATGTCAGTACAAAATCTAACTCATCAAAATATTTAAATTCAGCTGAATTGGCTGAGTCACTTGAGACCAGCTCAGCCCTTGATGTTGTGTTGCTGTAGCATTTTTGATCCGTTGCTAGGACTCACAGTACTGAAATTACCATATTGTCAAGCCAAGACTTACATTCTTGGAAGCTTCCTGGGGATACTTCTTTCCACTGGCTGTGCAGTGAACTGAGGTGTCTTAACCTGGAAGTGTCTTAACACTGCCCATGGCAGGGGGGTTGGAACTA
>NW_009231163.1:0-818 GCF_000690835.1 Fulmarus glacialis | reverse complement strand
CACCCCGATATCTGTTGGAGGGACAACAGGGCAGGGCATAGCAATCTGAAAGGTTCCTGGAATGCATCGATGATAACTTCCTTCTCCAAGTGACAGAGGAGCCAACGAGGAGAGGTGCTATGCTGGACCTTCTTCTCACCAACACGAAGGGGCTGGTGGGGAATGTGAAGCTCGAGGCCGGGCTTGGCTGCAGTGACCATGAAATGGTGGAGTTCAAGATCCTTAGGGCACCGAGGAGGGTGCACAGCAAGCTCACTACCCCAGACTTCAGCAGAGCAGACTTTGGCCTCTTCAGGGATCTGCTTGGTAGGGTACCATGGGATAAAGCCCTGGAAGGAAGAGGGGTCCAAGGAAGCTGGTTAATATTCAAGGATCACCTCCTCCAAGCTCAGGAGCGATGCATCCCCACCAAGAGGAAATCGGGCAAAAATGCCAGGAGGCCTGCATGGATGAACAAGGAGCTCCTGGACACACTCAAACACAAAAAGGAAGCCTACAGAAGGTGGAAGTGAGGACAGGTAGCCTGGGAAGAATACAGAGAAATTGTCGGAGCAGCCAGGGATCGGGTTAGGAAAGCTAAAGCCCCGATAGAATTAAATCTGTCCAGGGACATCAAGGGCAACAAGAAAAGCTTCTATAGGTACACTGGGGACAAAAGGAAGACTAGGGAAAATGTGGGCCCGCTCCAGAAGGAAATGGGAGACCTGGTTACCCGGCATATGGAGAAGGCTGAGGTACTCAATGACCGTTTTGCCTTGGTCTTCACCGGCAAGTACTCCAGCCTCACCGCCCAAGCTTCAGAAGGCAAATGCAGGGAC
>NW_009231162.1:0-15722 GCF_000690835.1 Fulmarus glacialis | reverse complement strand
AATGATTCTATGATTCTCTGATTCTAAGATACTTTTAATTCTCATCGTTTTGCTAGCATCACAGCCAGGTGTTTTTTTTTTTGTCCCTAAGTATTTACCAATAATATGTTTTTGACAGTTATTGCAACATCGTTATTCATAGCCAAGAAATATTAAAAAAAATCACCGCCAAAGAAAAGTGTGTTGTTATGTGATTTATAAAAACTAGTCAAATGTTTCTGAAGGCAAAATGATCAAAAAGGTCAGACGTAGTATTGCTTAATAGGAAAAAAATTCTTCCATTGTATTTTTCCTTCTGTTTTCTCAGAAAGAAAAAGATTTTCTGTATTGAATGAAAATCAACAATCACTTGTCAGTCTTAAACAAGATTTCCATACCACAGTGGTCCTTTTCTCCTTTAAAAGTCCAACACACTGTATTTCTCATTCTACTTCCCTGATCCATTTCCCTGTTGGCACTTGTATCCCAGAGGAGTTTCTAACCCACACGCCTACTTTGGCCTTCTTGAGCAAATTCTACCTGCTATATGCTGCATTCTTTATAATTTAACCTGATTTACACTGCCATGAGCAAAAAGCCCTAATGTTTTTGTTAAATTTAAGAGAAAGAATAAACCTCAACAATTAAAGACTGAAAATACACAAAGTATCCCTTTGTGTGATGGCAAAGTAATACACATCACCTTTGTTTGTTCTCTGTTTTTTAATCTGAAGTGTATCAGCAAATGATAGCTACTTCATTGCTGCTGCCTTGTCCTGGAAATCAGTTCTCTCTTTAATTACATAATTCACACAGAGTGGGGGATGAGGGGAAGCTATTATTAAGCTGAACAAATAATACTGCTGAACTGCTACCTCATGATGGTTCCTGACCTACTGCAGGTTGTCTGGAACATGTAGAGAGAAAAGCAATGTGGGCCACAAGTGGAAATGAAGCAGAGAGAATTTAACCCTTTTCAAGCAAAGTACTTAACATATCCTCTGTCCTCTGCAGTTCTGTTACTCATATGGTTTCACTAAAGTCTTTGAAATTAGCTACTCTCTAAGTGACATCCGTTTAGGGATTAGCTAGTCATGTAAGGATCAGTCTTTAAGTATGGGTTTGTTCCCTCTTCAATCCATCTGTCATTTTTCTGAGATAATACATTAATTTCCATAGCAACAGCCTGTAATGTTACCAATAGGATTATTACGACTTTGCTGCAGGATCAAGCGAAGGAAGCTGGACTGGTCTGGAATAAACTGTTATCCAAGCACAGGAAGTCCGAAATAATAGGAAAGCTGTTATAAAAGCCGTAGTTAAGTCTCCTTTGCTATCTGTCAAATTAAAATAAATAGGAAAAATAAGTTAAATGTAGTGTGAAATGTCACCATTTGTAAATGTTAGTTATGTCCACTTGATTGGGCTTCAATAATTAAAAAATACAATCTGGATTCCCAATATTAACACATTGTGCAACATCCTAAATATAATTAATTTTGATAGTATAACAGAAAAATAAAAGCAAATTAATTCCAACACTGTATGTGGTGAAACACATACATTAACAGTACTTTTCAACTTGCTGACATTTTAACAGAATTAGGATTTTATATTAATTGAGTCTGTGACAGATCTGATGCAGAAACTCCCATCTCAACCTGATACACTTTGGAGAAGCTCCGTTCTTACTGTGCTCTACACCTCATGACCATTTCTGGATGATATCTTTGATGGTTTTGCCTAGCCTGAAAAAACTTCCTGTGGGTGACCAAGCTCCTTCACCCTGCCTCCTGGCAGTGTTCAGAGGTTTGGGAATCTTCCTGTTCATCCCCCAGCCAAAGACACATTCAGTTGTAACCAAGTCATTCCTGAGAAATGTTTGTCCAGTCTATTTTTAAGGACCACTAATGATGGAGGTATCTTTGCCTATCTGGATAATGCTTTCTCATCCTTATGATTAAGAAGTCGTCTTTTTTTTTCTTTTTTTTTTTCCTTCTTTTTTTCTTTTTGATCCATAACCTGATTCTCCCTTGTTGTAAATTAATCTCACATGCATGGAAGGTAGATTTCTCTCTGCTTTCAGTATCCAAGCTGAATCAGTCATAAGTAGGCTAGTGGTCTCCGGAAAGTGCTGTATCTTTCTGTTATGTTTGTAGACATACCATAATTATGAGTTAGACCAATTCCTGATACAACCTATCCTGTTATCTTATGACTTTTTCTAGATGCAGAATATGGGCCAAAATCATTAATGATGATATAAGAAACCAAAATCTAAAATGAATTAGAAGATTACCAGTTATCACATTGTTTAATTAATAACACTTATCTAATATTCAAAGAATTCTATCCCCCACCAATTTAACAGTGCTGTATGTCAGCACGTAATTTAGAGGGAAAAACAATCATCCTGTTAGACTGATAAAGGTAAATTTAACCACTGTGGGAGTATGTATTTATATGAGTTATAGTATAAAAACTATACATGGAGAAAAAAGATTATTATGAAGCTAACCAGTTGTCATATTTTGTTAAGCTAATGCTCTAAGGCATATTACAGCTTACGGCTGGAAAAGTTACTTACTGAAGTCTAGAAAGCACTCTACATCCTACACTTCAATAAAGTGCTGTGGGTTAGGTGACCCAGATTTGCAGGGAAAAAATGAATTAAAGAAGATTGGGACCCTCTTAGAATTAAAGAAGATCTTCTGGAAGTCTTAAGTGAAAAACTGGGAAAATGCTTTTTACAGATAGGATTTGGATGAAGTACTTTGGTCTAGTAAACTGCATATACTGGCTTAATTGCTGTGTTCCCAAAGGATTTAACACTGCTATCCTAACTTATTTATTGAAGTCAACCCATTAGTGGCAGGGTATTTAGTGAGTTTATAATCGTTCTGGGAATTACTGGGTTTGGCTCCAAAACAAACAAGTTTCACAAATAAACTTCAGATTGAATGAGTAACAGGCGGGGGTGTTTTTTGGTTTTGTTTGGGTTTTTTTTTGTTTTGCTTTTCTTTTTTTGTATCTCAACTATGGAGGGATTCTTTACATGTACTTTTATAGGATAAAATCTATTTTTTAATGTATAACTAATCACATTTGACTGTACACAGGATTTTTGTCAGGTAGTCTCCAAGAATTTTGTCAGTGCAGTTAGTCTTTCCATGCACATATCTGGATAATATATATACTGGTTTATTAACACTTTCAAGAGCTGACCAACCTGATAGCTGTCTACAATGAGATGACTGATGTGGTGGCGGAGTGGAGAGCAGTGGATGTTGTTTATCTTGACTTTAGTAAAGCTTTTGACATTGTCTCCTGAAACATCCTGATAGACAAAGTAATGAAATAAGGTCTAGATAAGTGGAAAGGGAGGTGGATTTAAAACAGGCTGAACTGCTGGGCTCAGAGGGCTGTGATCAGTGGTAAAAAGTCCAGCCGAGGCTAGTCTTTAGTGCAGTACCCCAGAGGGCAACAGTGAGGTCCATACTGTTTAATATCTTCCTTAACGACCTGGATGATGGGACAGAGCACACCCACAGCAGGAGTGCAAATGATACAAAACTGGGAGGAGCAGATGGTAGACCAGATGGATTCAGATGGACCTTGACAGGCTGGAGAAATGGGCCAAAAGGAATCTCATCCCATTCAGCAAAGGGGAATGCCAAGTCCTGCACCTGGGGAGGAATAACCCAGGCACTGGTAAGCACTGGGGGATGACCAGCTGGAAATCACTTTGGCAGAGAGACCTGGGGGTCTTAGTAGACAACGAACTGACCATGAGCCAGCAATGCACCCTTGTGGAAAAAAAAGCCAACAGCATCCTGGGCTGCATTAGGAAGTGTTGTCAGCAGGTCATGGGAGGTGATCCTTCCCCTCTGCTCAGCCCTAGTAAGACACAACTGGAGTGTGTCTTACTAGGACATACTGATCTGGGCTCCCCAGTATGAGAGACATGGACTTACTGGAGAAAGTCCAGCAAAGGGCCACAAAGATGATTAAGCAGATGGACCATCTGTCATATGAGGAAAGGCTGAGAGAGCTGGGACTGTTCAGCCTGCAGAAGAGAAGGCTCAGGAGGATATTGTCAATGTGTATAAACATCCAATGGGAGGAGCAAAGAAAATGGAGACAGACTGTTCTCAGTGGTGCCCAGTGACAGGAGAAGAGGCAATGTGCACAAACTGAAAGATGGGAAATTACATTTACACATAAGAAAAACGTTTTTTTACTGTGAGGGTGATCAAACATTGGAACAGGTTGCCCAGAGACTCTGTAGTGTCTCTGTCCTTGGAAATATTCAAAACCAGACTGGACACAGTTCTTGGTAACTTGCTTTAGCTGGCCCTGCTTCAAGCAGGGGGCAGTTGGACTTGAGGACCACCAGAGGTTCTTTCCAGTCTCAGCAATTCTGGGATTCTGTGATAGGTAAAATAGACATTTACTCAGAAAAGCACATAACTGTTATTTAACAGCAAATATTTCAATTGAAAAACATGAGAGAATTCTCCAGACATATTCCTGATAAATGAGAAAGCTGAAGCAGAGGAAGATATTACATTCTTTAAGGTTCAGATGAGCAGTTGATGAACATGTAGAATCTATCAGACATCTTTTTGCATGCTTTTCCAGGAGGTCCATATTCTTGCACTGGAGATTGATGCTGGTTTTCTATTCAACTGTTCAGATACAATAATAGAATTGCTAAAATTGTTGTATCTAAAAAAGTTTTTTTATTCCACCATATTTAGAAGTTTGCTGCATACCATTGGCATGAGTTTTTGTACTTGTCATTTTCTGTCTGAAGACCTCACCTCTCAGTTATGCTAAATGACAACTGAAATCTTTGTGTGCCCAGGCTCTAACTGAGGAGGCATAAATCTCTAGGAAGAGATAAAAGAAGTGGTTGGAGGCACCGAGTTATAGGTTCTCAATAAATAATAATAAAAGGAAACTAATTTTCATTTATCCAAGTGACAGCTGATAAACTGGTTACAGTTTATCAGTCCTCTGAAGTACTTCTCTTCATTATTTTATTTGTTTTATCATGTTTTGATTTTCACCTGTAGTAAAAGAGATGGCTGAATTCCTGTTTCTGGTAGAATCAATTAATAATCTTTCAAAATTTCTCTTTAAAAACAAACGTAATATTATTTTTTGTAGAAAATAATTTACCACTTAGTTATACACCTAACCTTAATACAAGTAAAAGTTCTGGTCTCCTATACAGAACTCAAATGCCAGTAGTGTTAAGACAGGGACTGGCATTACGTAACCTTCTGTCTCACACATGGGTACTCTCTGTGTTGACTACTATACACCTTCATGAATGAGGAAGAGCTTGGAATACCTTTGCAGTCTGAGTAGAGCTACTACTATTGTCCTTGTTTTTCAGGAACAGCTGCAGCTTCCTGAGATGCAGAGACCAAAATTGTATGCAGAACTCAAGATACGGGCACACTAAGGTTTTATATAATGGCAAAACGATACCTTCTATCCTGTCCTTGATGCCTGCTATGGTGAAGACCAACATTTGGTTGGCAAAACTGTTAGAAACACTAAGTAAAAGACTGTGTCTCTTCTAAAGCTTAAGTATCAACAATAACCCTAACATCTGTGTCAGGGGATTTAATGAGATTGGGCACCTGCACCAACTTTCTTATGCTCTCCCTAACAGTACTACCCAATGGGGATCTGGAAATTGAAAGAAACATCCAAAACTTGAAGGTCATCAACTTACTTGTACTGACTACTGCCCCTTTTGCTGCACCTTACATCACCTGCAGTTAGAATAGGGTTTCACCTGGATCACAGCCCTTCCTGTTCTCAAGGTTTCAGGAACTTTTTCAAGTGTGACGATCTTCAGTGCAAACAATAGCTGCATCCTTATTAACATTAATGTCATCTTAAGTTCCATAGACATGGGCATTGCCTTGAAATCATTGGTGATGGGATGTGTAGTCTGGGGGAAAAAAAAAAAAAAAAAAAAAATTAGCTGTACTGTTCATGAAGCTTTTCTATAGTAATTAGATAGCCTAAGCTCTTAGACTGATAGAACCCAAACTGGAATAACAGCAAATTCTTGGTTCCGCATATAAGATGTGTTCCATTTTTGCCCTTAAAAAAAATTGAGTTCAACAGGGAACCAAGCTTCTTGAATCACTCTTCCTGAAACCAGATTCAGTATCTGCTCTGCCAATCTAGTCTTGTACGTACACAACACTGCAGCACAACCAGTGAGACTGGAAAATCTTTACTAACTTACAGTCTGGTGAGGCTTTCTTTGTTAATTTCCTGCCTGTTGCCCATGTATTATATACACTACAATTCCAGTAGTTAATGAACTCATCACAACACCTATTTTTTCCAAGAAATTTGCATCCTTTTTAAAGTCCAGGTTCATAACTTCCTATGGATAGTTCCTGTAACTTGTAACACCTTCTTCTCTGCAATAACTCTGAACATTTTTTTTGAAATTTATTTCACACCTCCAGATCTTCTTGCAGATATGTCTGATTGCCCCTGGTGTCCTGCTCCCCACTGAGACCTGTTATCTCTCCACTTCAGTTTCTAAGATCAAAGTCCCAAAGTTCTATAGCTTATTGGAAAGCTTGACTTCTATATACATATGTTTCTCTGTGAAACCTCAACTTCTTCCTCTCCTAAAAGGATTTCCACTGTCACTTCCCCACCTGTTACTTCCATTCAGGAGCTAAGAGATTATTTCACTTTGTCAATCCTCCATTCCGCAACAAACAAGGATTCAATGAAATAGTAAGTCAATCGGGACAACTTTGCTATCATCTATGTCATGACCTATTCTGGCATAGTCTGTTGCCCAATTCTTGTTAAAGAATTATTGTCTGTGGGAATTAAGGTATTCTATGTTAAAATAAAACCTGTTCTCTAGTAACACATGAATGAAGATTTAATGCTGTAGTTTGCAAGCCAAATCAGAAATGTTTAGTGGGAGGAAGGTGAGTGGGAAGAAGGTAAGACAAAAAGGTTTCAAGTGAGAATCACCTGACTCATTCTTTAGGTATCAGCTTCAGAGGGAAGATTTTCAGCTCCCTATTTGTTAATTGCTGTAATCACTTTGACCCTGCAGTCTCATGCACTTCTGCAGAATTCAGGTTTCTTATGGAAGTATACTATAAGTACTCTTGTTTATACAATTTGAAATATCTAGAAATACTTAATAAGGTACACTTTTCTCAGTGGGTTGATGTTTGGTAGTGGCCACAGCTCATTCACATTCTATCTGTTACGTATTAACCCGCCCACACAAACACCCTTAATCATTAGTAAGTGGACAGGTCTCTTCTAATAACCATGTAACTGTGAGCAAGCTTTGTAATTCATCAGATTCACACAGTGAAGCTGTTGCTGCTGCCACTGAAGTGGCTGCTAAACTGAAGAGCATCACTCATCTTTTCCTCTTAGTCAGTACACCATTCCCTGAACACGGTATATGTCAAAACCTTTGTCCCTGTCAGATCTTTACTTTGGATCCTGCTGCCCATGTTGGTGCAGCTGCTACTTTGGCTCACGTGCATCTATCTATGGCACTCGCAGCAGATGACCCCATGGCTGCAAGCCACAGCTACTCAGAGAAGGGTATTGCGATCACCACTCAAAACACCACTGCCAGGACGCATCATGATTTCCCTGGTCTTCACAGGCCATCTGGGAGTTTTGGCTTTCACAGCTGTGGCAGTCATTCCCAGCAGAGACGTCTGCTCCTGGGATCCCTGATGTGTTGCCATCTGAAGATGTGGATGCCAGGATGCTCTACCTCACTGCCCCTGCCAGCAAATCAGCTCCAGGTTCCCTCCAGTACTTCGGCTGAAGTTGCAGCTCACTTCTGCCAGTATAGCAACTAGGAAAACCTTGGCAATCATTATTGACAGTCTTTGTTCATAAGTCTTCCTGTTTTCTTAATCCATTCTCACTTGGGCCCTCGATTAAGAAAAGAATAGATTTGAGAGCAGCCCTGTCCACATCTTGTGCATAGACCAACCAAATACTCTTCCTAGGCCACCAGATGATTACCTCTATATCACTGCAGGAAACGTTTTGCTAAGGTTTATGTAACCCTCGAAAGATTGGCTCAAGGTGCTTTGAAATTACAACAGTTGAAATAAACACAAAATAAGACCGATACCAGCATATAAAAAATTGACTAATAAAAAAACTTTATCAAAATACTGGCAGTTAAGACCACATAATTTTCATTTAAGCTATATTATCAAGGATTCACACCTCTAACACTGCCACTCTTTTCTGCTAAGTGCTCTGGAAACAATCTGAAAGAGGTTTGCGACTAGTGGATTTACTGACATTTATCTAACACAGTAACTACTTGCCAATTTCAAATTATATTCTGAAAGAAAGAGCTTGAGCTTATTGCTGGAATAATGATTTTTTTCTATTATTTTCAATATAACAAAAAAATAGAAAATAGGATTGTTGATGTGTCAGTGTCTGTGAGCTGAACCAGATAAAAGATGACTAATGCCATCATACTGTAGATCTTTTCCACATAAGAAATTTTGAGTAATGTTACACACTTCACTTACTGAAATGGACTTAACATACTGCATACCAAACATCATTTCACACTTTCTGTCCTTCTTTAAGATAATAATATTGTGCTTCAGCATGTGGATAATTTCTCTTTGTGCTAATCACTGAATTAATGAGATTTACAGACCAATTTCTTCCTCTGCTTCTCCTTCATTGTATTCATACATGCACACATGATATTTTGTCACTAGACAAGAACAGGTGAGAAGAAGGTGACTTGTTTATGAAAGACTGGAAAAATACTGTGTTTTTTTGACAATGATGTCCTTATTTATTTAATGTTTAAACATTTAAATACCTAACGTTAGTGGCCCCCTGACACCCCCCCCCCCCCCAAAAAAAAAAAAAAAATTCAAAAGTCCTTGGCACAGCTGATTTCTATGGAAATTAATTGGATTGTAATCACTAAGTACTTTGGAAGTGAGTTCATTTTTATTTAGAAGCTTCCCTGTACAATTAAATCCTACATTTCCACTTCAAAGTTTTGAATCACCTTATATATTTAGTTAGGTAATGTCACAGCAGAGATGACCTAAGCATCATTAATCAAATAAGATAATTTTACTAATACACTTGATAATTAAAAGCATAAACATTGTTAGCATCTAGAATATAAATGTTATTTTTATCACCATAGACAAATATTTTTGTACAAGGAAACCTGGGAGATATATTGATTCACATCTGTAAAATTGTCAAGGCTGAGGTGAATAGTGCTTACTAAAAGAAAGGGTGTTCTCTTAGAAATTTGGATATAGTCAATCCATGTAAAATTATTTTATTAAACTAAACATATTTAGATATTCCAGCAATAAATACTTATTCATTTTTTAAAGTATAAACCAGACACAAAATAAAACATGTTCCAGTAATTAATTATTGTTTGGGTTTTTTTTTGTTTGTGTTTCTTTTATTCTGTTGGAAAACTTTGTGCAAACTGGAACATTTATTTAAAATCTGGATGAGATTTTGGTATTTTGGTTAAATCTGGTGCATTTTGGTGCATACCATGTTGACAGTGGTAAATATTCGTGGTGATATTAAGTATATTATTTAAACTTACTAAAGGCATAGGAAAAAAAATGGCAGCCCCTGTGTGGGAGATCTATTTCCAGCTTGTAAACTACTCCAGCAGTACTGTCAGCTCAGCCAATGCACAAAAGAAATTGAGGAGGTAGGTAGTGTTTCTCTCAGAAGCATCAGTACATAATGAGCCTGCCATATAAATAGGAACTTTTCTCTGCCTTCTGCGGATTCTTTTTTTTATTATTAGTTTTGACACTGGATAACATAAGGGAACTGAGAGTCCTATATAGTAGAATAAGTATTAAGCTAAAAAACATCTTAAGAAGCTCAATTTCAGGGCTTAAGACTGTAGCAGAAAAAAGAACAAATGGATTCAGGAAAATGAATTTGTATTTCTTAGGAAAAGCACTGCTAATCCTTCAGCTATTCTTTAAACCCATGCCTTAAGAATTTACCAAGTACCTTAAGAAATATCCCAAAGCATACTTTACTTCTGTATGCAGAGAAATCCTACATCGAAGCAACATCCATTATAACTGCTTAAAAATATTCTTCCTTCTCCCATGACTTTATAATTATATGACAAGATATATTGAGCTATGAGAGGAGTTTCCATATTTGCCATCCACCTGTCTCTCTGCTACTTTGTAAATGTGATGTTCAAGCATTTGATTTTTAATGATATTTTAAAACCAATAATCAAATTTTGTGTCAGCATTTGGCATGCTATTTTGCTAAGACTACATAAACTGTCTTCTAGATGATTATATAAAACTGGAGAAATACATGCTGAAATGCTGATTTGAAGTAAGTGATTTTGTTTCTTGTTTTTAATTTATGCATAATGTACTTTGGCTTTGGTAACCTTCTCAGTGCTTTTGTGTCAGCTTATACTAAGTGCATTTATAGGATAAGATCAATCATATGTCCTTACAAGAAATGCAAATGTTTTTATTAGGAACTGATAAGTCCTAAGTGCTGTACAAATGTACACACAGATACAGCTACATATCAAGCACTGAGAGCTGCTAATGGCTTAATCTAGTAGTAAGCTGAAAATCAAGTGCAAGATGACTATAGTAAGTAGCATGCAGAGAGTTGCCTGCCATGCCTGCCATACACTGCCAGGGAAGAGGATCACAAAAGGATGTTTTTGTTTGCAGCTCCTTCTGTATTTATTATACTCAGTGTAAATCATTAACACATTAACACATTTGTTGTACTTGGAGAATACTGTGAGTACAGGCTGCTGTCAACGTCTTCTGTAAGTAAATGCATCTCTATAGTATTACATTTTGTATACAGATTTTTGTCTGGACTTACCTTTCCACTGAAAAGACCGATATCCACTGAAATGAATGGAGGGATCCTTTGTGGCTTCAGCTGGAATTAGATCAGCTCTGAAAGAGGCAAACAAATATCCCATAATATGCTGTTCATTCTTCTTTATGCCTCTTTATCCCTTCTTTATGCCTCTTATGCTAGTCTCTGTGCTAGTAAGACAATGGGAAGCCTACAGCATCTTTGTTTCAAAGAAGAAACCTGATATGTTTGTGAACCTAGAAGCCTTGTAGGGGCAGATTTTTGGTTCATTTGTGCTTTTTTGACAGCATGTAAGATCATCTGGTTGGGGTTACACTAAAGGTCTGTCTAGTCCAGCCTTCTGTCTCCAACAGTGGCCAAAAGCAGATGCCTGAAGAGTGTAAGACAGGACAAGCATATATGATACTTTAATATTCTTTCAACATTCACCTTCTCTCAGTTCAGGAACCTCCTGAGTCAGGTATGCTTTCTGTAATAATCCTTGATGGATTGTCTCTCAGGCAATTGCCGTGCTGGGTCTATATAAAATCTTAGCATCCATGATATCCTTTGCAAAGGAGTTCCACAGAATATTTACCCCATCAATGAAGTACCATTCAATTTTGGTTTGAACCGAATTTCTACCAGGTTTGTTTCATTCCTCCTAATTCCTGTACAGAAGAGAAATGGCAAAGGTGATGTTTATATAGCCTACCCATGCCTCTCATAAGATTATACACTTCTGTTATGTCTTCTTCAGTCTTTCCAGGCTGAAGAGGGCTGGGTTACTGAACCATTTTTCATGTAGAAGCAACTTCAAACTTCTCATTATTCTTATTGCCCTTCTTGGAATATTTCATTGTGTCTATATCTGTTTTGAGGGCACAAGAACAGCACACATTAGCCAATATATGAGTGACATATGAATTTATACACAAGCATAGCTTTGTTTTCTACTCCTTTTATACTAATTCCTAATGTTTAATCTGTTTTTCTGTTACTGAACACTGAGACAGCATTGTTATTGAAGTATTTGTCAAAGATCCAACATTCTGCTTGGAAATGTCAGGTAAGAACAAATAATTTATATAGGAAATTTCCTATGTTTTCTCCCCCATTTCCTTAATTTTATATTAATCTACACAGGATTTCATCTGCTGTTCTACTACCCTGTCAATAATTTCAAAAAGGCCTTCAACAGTTCTTCAAAATTCTCCCTGAATAACTCAATATAATCAGGAAAATGTGTCATCTCGTTATTCACACCCATTTCCAGATGATTTATGGGGTCATTCCGTCATTGAACAGTATAAATTTCAACACAAGTCACTGAAGAGTTTCACTGGTAAATTTTCTTCTTTGTGAAAAAATAATGATTTCCTCTACCATTCTGCTTCCATTATTTTAAACCACTACTCATTCACAAGGACTTCCTCTTTTATACCACTGCCACTTTTTTTATTTTTTTAAACCTTTTTTAGCATAATTTTAAAAACCTTTTTGAAATAAAAATAAAGTTTACTCAGATTTTGGATGGCCCAAATCTTTCTAAGGCAAGATTTTCTCTTTATAAGAACAGTAACACTTCCCTAATACACTACATCGATTCAGGTGGCCATCAATTCTACTTTTTATTATTTTTCTGGCTATGGATATCAGGCTTACAGACCTGTACTTTCCCATATCTTTTTTGGAACCCTTTCAAAAAATCAACATTACATTCCTTGACACATTATCCTTAGGTACAAAGGCAATTTTAAGGTAATCAGTGCTACTAATTCACTTCTTTCACTTCTGAGTTCTGGGGTTCCTGGGAGAATACTGTTTGGCTCTAGCAACCCATTACAGTTCATCTTGCATAACTCCAGAACATTTTCAAACTCAAACTTAAGGTAGCTCCTCTAATGAGTCTCATACAAAGAAAAATGTAAGGTTGAAATCTCCTTACCTTCTTCTGCAATGTACAGAAATTTTTCAAAAAGAACTTATATCATTATTCTGTTGTGGTGTCTTTTGCTGTGAGTGGTGGGGTTTGTTTGTTTGTTTGTTTTACTGTTATACCTTGATCACCTGGGGACTCTAGAAGACTTCTTGCTCCTCCTGGGTAGGAATATGGTGCGTTGACCTTGGCCGACTGCAAGACCCCACCCAGCCACTCTCTCACTCTTCCTCCTCAACAGGACAGGGGAGAAAATAAGATGAAAACGCTCGTGGGTTGAGACATGGCAGAGAGATCACTTATCAATTACCATCATGGGCAAAACAGACTCGACTTGACTTAGGGAAAATTAGTTTAATTTATTGCCAATTAAAATAAAGTTGTGTAGTGAGAAACAAGACAAAATTAAAATAGCACCATCCCCTCCCCCCGCTTTTTTTAAACCAGGCTCAACTTCACTCCTTCATTCCCAACTCCTCTATGTGCTCCCCCAAGAGAAGCGCAGAGGGATGGGAATGGGGGTCAGTCCATAACAGCTCCTTTCTGTCATTTCTTCCTTCTCACACTTTTCCCCTGCTCTAGAGTGGGTTTTTCCCACGGTCTGCATGGAAATATGTGCTCCACCACGGTACCTCCAGGGGTTGCAGGGAAATTGTTGCTCCACCATGGAGCTCAGAGAAGAATTCTTGGAGAAATTTCAAAATAAATAAATTCTTTATGCTTCAAATAAATTACAATTAAAATGTTCCTTTTAATATGGAAAGGATTTCATTAAAATAGCTCAAGTATATTTTCAAATTTCCTTAGAAAACGCATTCTTCATTCCACCCATGAACAAAATATGATGAAGGTGAAAATTTTAGGGCAGATTTTTCCTGTGTTAGCAGTGAATTCATTTTAATAGCTTCAGTGAAATGAGCATAGAGCTACATATTTTATATGTACAATACATACAGTAGGATTCACAAAAGGGAGAAAAAAAGAGGGAAGGGAAAGGGGAAGGGGAAGAAGGAAGAAAAGGACAAGGGAAGCTGGTCAATAGCTGGTCAGCTATTGTGAAAAGCTGATATTTCCTGCAAGATTTGCCAATTACACTCACTGAAATTTTTGTGAACAAAGTAGTAGACACTTACCATTTTTTCAGCATCTCTATATCTATATGTTGAAGCCAAAGAGTTCTCTTGAAAACAGGCATATAAAGGTCTTTTATTCACTTTAAATTACCAAAGGGTTTTCAATTACTGCAGCAAGATCTTAAACCTTCTCATATATTCCCAGAAGGCAGGAGTATGACAGCAGGCAGGCACGTAGCAGCATGGTGACCACCCGGCAAAAAGCAGTGTCCCCTGCTTCTTCTGAGCTTTTAGCACCTGATGGAACCAATGCAGCCACACAGACAGAGCTCCTGTTCAAGCATGCAATCACCCAGGTTACCGGCTGTGGGATGTGTTGAAGGGATATTCCTAGAGGTGGAAAGTGATTGCAACCAAGACTGCGGGAAGTGTGACCAGATTGATGAACTGCTCTGCTTGGTGGCTGAGCTGCAGGAGAAGGTGAGCAGACTGAGGAGTATTTGAGAGTCTGAGAGGGAGATCGATCAATGGAGCCGCACTCTGCCATCTATGATGCATAGAAGCCAACTCAGCATGGCCACTACGGAGGCAGGTCCTAGAGCTGCTTTGTGCCAGGAGGAAGGCAGTTTCACAATGGATAAGGAGGGGTGGAAGAAGGTTACAGCGCCGAGTGCTAAGAGAAACCCCTCCTTACCCTCTAAGTTACCCTCTAAGATACTCTTACAGAACAGGTACAAGGCCCTGGGTACAGTAGATAAAGTGCATAATGAGAAAGAGAAGGAACCTGTGCAAGCAGTCTTGCCAAGATCAGAGAGACCAACCCCTCATAACAAAACCTGCATTAAGACCAGTACCGAGAAGAAAAAACAGCAAGTTATGGTCATTTGCAATTGTCTCCTGTGCGGAATGAAAGCATCCGTTTGCAGACCGGACCCTTTTTCAGGGAAGTTTGCTGCCTCCCTGGGGCCCAAATTAGGGATGTCACCACAGGACTGAAGAGGCCAGTTCAACCTTCAGACTACTATCCATTTCTGCTCTTTCACGTGGGTACAAATGATGTCGCAACAAAAAGTGTGACATCAATCAAAAGAGACTTCAGAGCCCTGGGAAGAATGCTAAAAAATTTGGGAGCACAAGTAGTATTTTCCTCTATCCCCCTGGTAATGGGGGGAGACTTCAGAAGAAACAGGCGAGCCAAGGATATCAATACTTGGCTCCAGGACTGGTGCTTCTGCCAAAACTTTGGGGTTTTAAACCATGGAAGAGCCTTTGAGAGACAAGGTATGTTGAGGCCTGACGGGATCCACCTGTTCCAATGGGGGAAAGGGGTCTTTGGGCATAAGCTGGCAGGGCTGATCAAGAGGGCTTTAAACTAGAATCAGTGGGGGAAGGGGATACCAACAGGATTGCAGTAGGTAAGCCAAGGGTTGGCATGGCATTGCCAGAGGGTGGCAATGCTAGTGGGAACATTTACATTGCTCCTGGGAGCATGGAGGGCTCAAGAGCATGTCTGAAATGCTTGTACACCAACACACGCAGTATAAGAAACAAACAGGATGAACTGGAAACGTTGGTCAGCTCCCAGAGCTATGATATCATTGGTATTGGTGAAACTTGGTGGAATGAGTCCGACAACTGGAGTGTTGGGATGGAGGGCTACAGGCTGTTCAGGAAGCATAGGCAGGGCAGACGAGGTGGAGGTGTCACACTATACGTAAGGGAGAGGTTTGATTGCACAGCCCTTACAGTTAGTGATGATGTTGCTGAGAGCCTCTGGGCAAGGATTAGGGGGATGGAAAACAAAGGAG
>NW_009231161.1:47631-66862 GCF_000690835.1 Fulmarus glacialis | reverse complement strand
CCTTATCCTCATCCTTGGTAACAACGTTTTTTTTTTTTGCAGGTTTTCTCAACCTTACATTTAAGTGAAAACTATTCTTTCTCAACTCATGCATTATGCAGTTCCTAACTCTCTCCATGCATCATCTGCCTCACACTGAGGGACTTGTAGTTGAGACAATTGCATCACAACACAAATTTGATTTTCTGCTATTTATTCTATGGAAAAACTACTCTGGAATAGTTTAATTCCCAGCATTATCTGGGTATCTCACTATTTGTGAATTCAGGCTTCCAAAACCCGCCTGTATGAAACGAACATCCTGATCCCAAGGTGCCAAAATTCAGGTTTGAAAAGTCTATAAACTTCTGCTTTGGGCTGTGCTGAAAACCTGAACATCAGTACTTTGGGGCATCAAACTCTCACTGTTGACCTTACATGTCATGAGACACTAATCCAAAACTGCATTAAACCAATCATTCAGATGAATAACTAATAATTTATTCAGAAGGTGGCAAAGAGACATCCTTCATATTTCATATGTGTCTGTCCATGCTCTGCAGCTAGGCAAAGCTGAGTGAGAATTGAAGCAGGATGCTAAGCCTGTGTGTCTTTTTCTAATTGCTTGCATCTGCATTTCAGCCAGACCAGTTCAGAGTAAGTCTGGGAGTTTATAGGACACTCAGTTTCTGCTCACATCTCTGCATTTCAAGTCACCCAAATCGGTTTACAGTTGGGATTGTCTATAAGAGCTGGTAGGAGAGTGAGAAACTTCTGTATGCTGACAGACTTCCACAGGATGTACGCATATTGTATCAGACAGAATTAAAGCAAACTTCAGGAATGGATTAAAAGAAGAGCATTCAGACTTCCATCTCTGGAAAAGGACGTAAAAGCAAATGAAGGGTGATGACATTATTCATTGAAAGCTCTCTTGCAGTCAGCTCACGGGAAGTCCATACATTGCTGAGGGGAGTTTATAGTCAGTTATGGCCTTCAAGAGCTTTTTGGTTATGCAGTGCTTCTGAAGTGTTTCAGGGGAAAAAAAAAAAAAAAGAGCTAAACAAAAATATGAAAATGGAGGCTTTCAAAAAAAAGCTTTCAAACACTTAAGGAGGGAATGTACCTTCATATTTGGAAGAGATGGAAATGTCAAGAATGCAACGCCACGGCAAGGGTTTTCAAAATCTTCTATAAGGAAGAAACTCTTCTCTTGCTACTGTCTGGCTCACTGAAATCTGAAGGACAGTTTCTACACTTCATGCAATTCAGCCAGTAAGTGGAGATAGTGTGGGATACAGGCCCTTTTCATATTTGGTCAAGCTTTGTAACTTATTTAACTAATCGTTGGGTTAATTGATTTGTAAGTGGTATTTCAAATTGTTTTATGTTGCTTGATGGATAACACTATGAACCTAAGTCCTGAGTACGAGCTGTACAGGGCATGGTGGTGAATGCTCCCTAACTGCAACTGAAGAAACTTGTTGCAGAGCCAGCCTAGGTTGAAAATTTAGTTCAGAAATAGTAGAGGAACTAGTGAGTGTCACAGCTCCATTCGTATGCTTCTGCCTTCTATAGTCATTCCTTAGCTTTTGGACTGAGACTTACAATGAGGGTGCCATTTCTGTATCGTGAACTTCTGCTTATTAGGAACTGGTTTGGTGCCGTGAAATCCTCTTTGACAAGCCATAAAAAGAACTATCATTTGATTACAAATCTCTGCTTGGTAATATGATAATATCCATTTCATCATTTGTAGCCAGTTGTTCAAATAGTGATTTAATTCTTTTTTTGCAACAAAGGAATCCACCACTAACAAGATTTAAATGTGTAATTGCATGAGGTTCCAGGACTGAACACTCAGGATGCCACTTTAAACTTGAAAAAAGTTTCCATAATATTAATCTCTTCAATATGGCCACTGGACATGGGTGGAGGTGACGGCTTTTTGATTTGTATTACAGTTCTGGTCATGGAGGTGGCCTTGCTTTTAACTTAGAGTCAGCTGGTTGAAAGCCTGTCAGCAGTCTGCTTGTTCAGGTTCCGCTCAGGTTGCCATCACTAGCTGCTACAGCGTCAGCAATAAGAAAGTGAAGGGCCAACCTCTGCATCCTGCAGATGATGCATGAGTGAGCCAAGGAGACATGCTGAAATGTGCTGGCTCAGCTGGGGCAGGGTACGTCACCCCAAGCCTGCACCAGGGCCTCACCGACACCCTGTAGACAACTGTCCAAGCCAATCACGTTGGCAAAGTTTGGACAAAATCTGTGTGGGCTGCTGTCTGCCCTTATAAAACATGGGACAGAGAAAGGTGACCCAAGGTCCTTCTGCAGACAAGTCTGTTAGCTTCAACTTGCTGTTCTCCTAAAACTCTACAGCCACTTGTGGCATGGCTGCAAATGGCCTATGGGCAGCATATGAGAGAGAGCTCCGGTGAATTGCTGAGATCTTGGCTCTCCATAAATACACCGATCTTTTTATGGGCATGCACGAAATGTATGAGTATAATAGATATGTATAAAGGTACAAACACACTGATGTATGTGCATATATGTCGATGTATATGGGCTGTACTGAGTATGTCTCTGTGGAAGAGACATTCAGATATACAGGATGAACTTTACAACAGTTTACATTACTGCTTTTTAATGTTTTTTTCTAGAGAACTTACATTTTAAAGTCAAGGGTGGAAAAAAAAGAAGAAGTAATAGGATTATTGCAGCTTCTGAAAAGCACTTTTCCCGTAAGCCTTCTGCAGCCAAAATGATACTAAAGGGATTGAAGTAACCTTAACATTGCTCCATAGCAACACCAATCTTCCCTCTTCCTTTCTTCCAGCCAGGCAGTGAGGTATTATCTCACCTATTCAATAACACAGATAGGGAATGAAGAGGGTGAGAAAAACCCTCAGAAAGTAGAGTAGAAAAGATGAAAATTTTACCAATGGAAACAGAAGCAATATGGGGGGTGAGCAAAAAGAGAGACTGACACTGAGGTGCTGGAGCGTGTCCAGAGAAGGGCAACGAGGCTGGTGAAGGGCCTGGAGCACAAGTCTGATGAGGAGCGGCTGCGGGAACTGGGGCTGTTTAACCTGGACAAGAGGAGGCTGAGGGGAGACCTCATTTTTCCTGAAAGGAGGTTGTAGCGAGGTGGGGGTTGGTCTCTTCTCCCGAGTAACAAGCGACAGGACGAGAGGAAATGGCCTCAAGTTGCGCCAAGGGAGGTTTAGACTGGACAGTAGGAAAAATTTCTTCACCGAAAGGGCTGTCAAGCCTTGGAACAGGCTGCCCAGGGAAGTGGTTGAGTCACCATCCCTGGAGGTATTTAAAAGATGTGTAGATGTGGTGCTTAGGGACATGGTTTAGTGGTGGACTTGGCAGTGCTAGGTTAACGTCGGACTCGATGATCTTAGAGGTCTTTTCTGACCTAAACGATTCTATGATTCTATGATTATAGCCTGCACACCTTTACTTATGACAGCCTCACGAGGGTGAGCAACACTGCCCTTTTCTTTGTGTGTTAGCCAGCTGGGGAAGTTATATTTTAACGTATGTTCAATGTCCAAGCCATCTCTTATATATACTATGGGCTTTTCTCCAACTCATTCCATTTCCCATACGATTTTATGCAACTTATAGTTTAATACTATAGCTAGTTGCACTGTAATGGCTTTTGAGCTGAGAAGATAGATGGGTAAAAGGTGGTACAAAGCATGTAAAATTGAACAGAGAGGATATTGCTTTAAACAAGGGGTGATCATCAAGTCCTCCTCCCTGAACTGCCACAAAGCCGAAGGATCTAGAAGAAGGAAGTGATCTTCATTGCTACAACATGCAGGCAGTTGTTTGTTGTGTTGCTGTGAAGCAACAGCAAAAGAAAACAAAAGAACATTTCATCTATTCACATTAAGCATCTAAAACTATGCCTTTGTGAAAACTGCAGCTTGGTTTCATTCTGCTACTGAAATGAACCTAAGATCTTGTGTGACACTTCAAATAACAAGAACAATATATTTCTCCATTACTTTACTTACATTAAGCACATGTGTTTTGTAGTTAATGTAGTTCCTGGTGTTATGAGAGAGCAATGAAAACAAAATCCGTGTTTAATGCACTGAGCTTTGACAAAAGCAGCTGCAACTCAAAATTAAAATCCACTTCTTTGCTTTGCTCTAAAGGTCTGAACCAGCTTTGGGAAAGTGCTGCAGCACACCGTGAATGAGGATGTCTGAAATGAAAAACTCCTGCACGACTGCCCAAAGGACAGATCAAATGACCAAAAGCAAACAGTATTGTGCTAGGCTGTTTGCTGAATACTCAGGTGAAATCAGACAAAACCTGTACGCCTTGGAAATTTCAAGACAAAAGAGAGACACTGAATTTTTATCATCTGCTGCAAGGCACTAATCATGGAGATAAAAGACCCATTTATACTGGATGACTTGACCCAAAAGCCAGAGAAGGCAATGAAGGCAATGACAGGTTTCTGCCATTGGTCTCAGAGCACTGTTAGATCTGGCCAGAAGGCGCATCCACTGCAATTTTGGACTAAGTTTTTTTGGAGGGGCTTGGTTTTTTGTTTTTTGGGTTTTTTTTCAGACAGCAGCAGTGAACTGACCTTTTGATGTCCTTTAGATGTTTAACTGCATTTTATAATGACCCAATATGGTCAGGATTTGTTTATTTTTTTCCCCTTTATATCATCAAGGTCCTGCTTTGGATTCCTGGTTGAAGTAGGAATTATGCAAAATCTAGTCTGCCTCTGAAGGAGGGTTTGTTAGAGTAGCCTCTGCTGAGTGCCTGGCAGGCTTCAGCCTCAGCTGCTGCTCTGGCTGAGCAAGGTGAAATTCTCTCCAGTGATTTTCTTTAAGGGTCTAATATAGGGACAGTGGGAGAGAAATCCAAGGGAGGAAGGCTGGGCAGACACTATGATCTTTAAAAGATTATGAACCAGGACAGGCAGAGAGAAAGAGTTGCTGGTGGCATACTTGCCCGCTCCCAGGGGATAGCATCTGTGCAAGCCAGGAATCACAACCTGAATGTGGAGTCTTCCCACTGCCTGTCCTCCACAGAAGAGGCAGTTCTTTATCATGCAGGGGCCCATTCATGGCACAAAGTTTCTCCTATAGGGATAAATGGTAGCTAGGGAAATAATATGGCTCCACTGAGTCTGACAATTGACATGTAAAGTTAGTCAGTTAAAATGAAAGAAAGTGTCAAGTTTTACAGCTGAATTACGTTCCTATGACGTAAAAGTTCATTGATTTGGTTAAATAATAAAGTCACATTACTGAATGTGTTTCTTATTATATGTTAATCACAGTAATGTAAATATCTTGCAGATCTTTGTGCGCCATCCGCCATTCATTTTCAATGAGGAATATAAGTAGCAGGAGTCAATAGGTCTGACTCTGCAAGCTTTCTTTCTTTTTCATTTACCTTTCCATGTATTGAAATGCTCTGAATACAGATTGAGTTGCTTTGTTCGATATTTATTATTGTTCCACCTGCGCCGAAATGGGAATAGCAATGGCTTTGATAAATAGATTCAAAGGCAGTCAAAATTCATTGTCCTTTTTCTAAATGCTTTTGTGTCCTCTGCTGGAGTTCTTTTTGATAACCTCTTCCAGCAAGACACCTCTTGATATCAAAATAAGTATAGTTCTTGCTTCCGTAGAACATCACTGCAAAACCTTTCATTAATCCAGACTGTCCTCTGTCACATATATGTCCAATTTTTTGCCTTTTTTTCTAAGAGCCAAAGTCTGTTCCTCTATCCCATGTTCAGAGATATGATACTCCTTCTTAAGTCTTATCGTGTACATGATAACTGCTAGATAATTAAAAATAAAGGTGTCGGAATCTGGCAGTAGAACTTCATTAGCCTTCCAAAGCATACCAAAGAATATTCATTATCACAGTATGAAGTATCATAAATAATTAGCACTAAACCCACACGTGCCCAGTGAATGATCAGTATGACTTCATATTGTGATCAGCTTGCCTGTTTATTTTATTACTGTGCTCATTTGCCTGCTCAATATTTTGCCACATACTGCCATTCACACTAATTCTCCTAGCATTTGTGTGAAGAAAGGAAAAGCCACTAAGATTGTCTTGATATTTTCCTAAATCAGGATACCAGCTAACTGTAAATATTTCACTGTACAATAATAGCACAATCTTGCTTTGACTCATCATCAAGCCACTACACCAAGACTATCTCCCTCCGTTTTTTAACTTTGTTTATGAAGGTACAGTGGTATTACAAATTAGAGTTGTAAAATAAGGCAATATTAAGCATAAGGTTGATACAAAGCTTCCTAAAAAGAAAGATGCAGAGTTTAAAGATAGAATTTGTGTGTATAAAGTACTTCTTCGAGAATTCATGTTTGTGCCTGTTCCCTCTTTCTTTTGTTCATGTACTGAATGACATTTCTTTTCTCCCAAGAGGAGAATAGAGTGCACAGAAAAAAAACACCGAAATGACTAACTTACACACACAGACATACACGTAAATATGCCTTTAAATTTAGTTCCAGGATCTTCTTTGTCGGCAGCCCATGATGTAACTCGCTGAATAATGAAAGAGGGACAGCATTAGTTTAAAGTGATTGTTGTGTTTGTTCTGTTATTAAATTTTGATGCATGGTGCTACAGGGTAACGCAACATGACACGGCTAAGCGGTGAAATGAGTACTATGACAATTTAAACCGAGGCAACACCAAGAAGCTGGAAATAGCAGAATGTGAAGTGTCCAAGGCATTTGAAAAGCAAACAAATGAATAAAATAATCCACTCATCTTATTATGCCTACTTTTCTTTCTTCCTCTGCAAATCTCATACACCTGTGCCTGAAACACACCTCCTGCTTTCACCTTTGCTTCAGATTTAATCCAGACATCTCCCTTCGACTATCCTATTTATTAAAAGCTTGTTGGTGAATTTACCATTACTGACAGTTCAGCTAACTGGAGTCCCTTGATATATTCATAGGACAGGAAAACAGAGCTGCAGCCCGGGTGAAGTGAGAACAGCGTTCAGGGTACTGAAATGGCCTGCTAACCCTCCACAGCGCTCTGCAGCCTGGCACAAAGGGCTCGTCTGCACGCCTCATGGGCTGCCAAGCTGTTTGAATAGCAGCTCAGAGCAGTCCATCTTGTGCTATTTCCTAAATAATCCAGAAGCATAATAGTAACAGGTTCACCCCAGTCATGATTATCAGCAAGCTAGTCAGAAATTTTCCCATTCCTTTTTTTGTAAAAAAGATGGAAATTCACCCAACAGAAATGGGAAATATCAGTTATAATAAAATTCCTGATACAGGAGGGAGAAAAACAATGAAAGTGTTTAAAAACTGTTGAAAGATTCCAATTAATTTTCCATTACAGAATTGCCTATTGTTTTAAATTGTACATAATGAAAATAGAAATTATCACAGCAGCCTAATTCAATTTACAATTTTTTTTTTTTTTTTTTTTTAACCTTCCTAACATTTGAGGATGGGGAAGAAATGCACACAGTCTAAAATAGTTTCAGAGGCTCCATTTGGCTCCATAGCTGAGCAGCTGGCAAGAGGCTCCTGGTTTATATTTCCTGAGAAAACACTGAAGTGGCGACTCCCACGGCAGACCCCAACTGATCCCAAGTGTTCACTAGACTGAGTAAAACACAAGGCTGTTTTTTAACCGAAGGGAAGCGGGACACAGCCGTGCTTCTGCCACTGGGCAGCATCACCTGGCTGAGGGAAAGCCGGGGCTGCCCCTCATGGAACAACGTCCTGCTGGAGCCTGGCACAGTTGCTTACGAAAGGTTGCTTCATCTGGTGGTGCAGCCTCCCCCAGAAGAAGCAGGTAGATGTTGACAACAAGGAATCTGGGGAAGGAGCTGGCTCTCACATTGCACCCAGGCCTCCCTTGACTCCTGCTGCCTGGGTTTGGACCATCCAGTCCTAGTCTGCCTGAGCATCCTGAGCCTTGCAACTGATTTGGGACTGCGGCATCTCCTGCTTAGAGTGGGAAATGGCGGTTATACCCTAAAGCCAGGTGCTTTGGAGCAGACAGAAGTAGTCCTCGTGGAGTTTCTGAATCAGCTAATATAATTCACCGGATTCCACAGAAAACTAAATAAGAGTTTTGTGTGTCAGAGAGAGACTACAGGGAACTTGGTTGTCGTCTACAGAAATTCATGGGAGAGATTGTGTTCCTGTTCAGTAGTTCATTTTCAGAAGGTGATTTAGCCACTTGTTTTACTCAATTTAGAACCATCAGCTTGTTTTTCATAAGAGAAAATAGATTAGAAAGCCTGAGAACCTGTCTTTTTTTTCTTCACAATGGCCTCAAGCAGGCCCCCCAATACTTCAGCTGGCCTGGGCAGCTTCCCTCAGCTCCCTGTCTACTGTCCGCTTGGGGAGGTATATCATAGAGAGAAATGAAATCAAAATTTACTGCAAGATTAAAGGCACTGGAGATCAGAGCAAGTTGCAAGGAACCACTGTGTATTAGATTAACACTCAAAACAATGCTGCTTTGAATTCCACTGCAGCTTTGCAGATTATCAGAGAACAATAATCAAGTTGAAACAAAGCCGTTTCCTCTCAGAAGCAATCACGCTTATCTGGAACTTGCTCCGTCACTGTCTGCACTAAACAGTCACTTCGCAGTTTGCCTGGCACCCTCCGGGGCTGCCCCCCCCAGCCCCTCCTTCCCCTCTCATTTCAACTGCTTCCCAACTTCTTAGGCTAGGAGGAGAGACCTTAGAGGGACATCTCACTGGATGCAGAGCAGAAACTTAGGAAATTATAAGGCTAAATCTGAGCACAATGCAAGATTTATTTTGTGACCTTGGTAGCTTGCTGATCTACTTTGTTTCTCAAGGTAAATTTCTCTCTGCCTTTGCATCAACAAAGGCAAGAACCTTCAGGTCTGCTTCCTTCCTTTTTTCACTTCCTATTGTACAATGAAGAAAAACGGACTCAAGGCTATTGGTAAGAGAGAGCATAGTCTTTAACTATTGCGCTTCTCGTATAGCAACTCCTTTGCTAATAGAGCTGGTAGACAGGAGAGTGAGGGAGGGGAGGCCATTCTCTCCTTGCCCCTTTTCTTTTTCACTACTTTGAAAGTTTTGAATATTTTCACATAACTACAGAGCTAACAAAAATGAGAAGTAAAATCCCTTTTGAAATGTGAAAATTCAATATTAGAAATGTGATGACAAGACACAAATGTAGCTGTTTGAAACGGTTTGCTGAACAGGGAACATAGGGCTGTTGTATAGTTCCTGCACAGAAGAATAAAGAAAGCAAAAGGAGCAGGCTGTGGGGAGACAGAGCAGCGGATAGTCTGAGATTCTTTTAATTGGAAATTGAATCTAGCTTCATTCATTATATATGTGGAATGAAAAAGAAAAGGTTTCAATGAAACATGGGGCTTCCAGTTTGCTCAAGAATATCACAAAAGCCCTTATTCAGCTTCCCTTGAAGCCAAGAGAAACATGTCTTTTCTGGTTCAATTTTCAGCTCTTTGAAGCAGAAACTCACTCTTTTATGTGTCCCTACAGTGCCCAGTGCAATAGGTCTCCTGTCTCAGCGGGGTCTTCCAAGTGCTACTGTAATAAAATTAATTAATCATAATTTTTAATGAACTCCTTAATATTTTCAGTATCATCCTTGACAAAAAATGTATGCAGACTGAAAAGGCATGAAAGTTTAATTTAGAATATGGTAAAGAGAACTTTTTCCTATAATAAAATCTAATTCAAAAGCTGGTAAAAATGCTGTTCATACTAAGCAGATGCAGAAGGAGTATTAACAGTGTAGCAAAACAGAAATCTAGAATTTACATCTATTCGTAGCATAAAAATTAAGTGCAAGATGGGTGAGAGATGCACTAGCATGTAGGGATACTATTTATGACTTTAAGAAGACAGAGATGTACTATTATCTAGCTCCATCTGCATGGAAATGAAAGGACACTCAGAGACAGATGTGTAAATCTTCCTGATGTGATTCCTCCATGCTCTTTTGCAAAGTAACACTTAATATTGACTTCTGCACTGCTGTCGTATAACCTCTGAGTTAGCCATTGAAATGAAAGGGCCAGTTCACATCTCTCAGTGGCACTGGTTCAGGTTGCAAATGTGGGTAGACGCTGCTGCATCAGTCTGCACTTCAATAAATGGTTTTTAGGCTTATTTTTCACAGCAGGAGTAGAAATGAAAAAGAGATTCAATTGTACATATTGGCAGCCTGGGAGACGTGCCAGTATGTCATAACCCCATGTACCAGCCCAGCCCCTTTACTTTGTAAAGTACAGTTACTGTAAATTGGTTCAGAGCCTGGCAAACATATCAGAGGCATACATATGCCTCTCTGTAAGTATGCATATACAGTATGCATAAATGATCCTGGTTTTCTTATTCTTTCTGGTAAAAAGAAGTTAAAAGCCTTAATCTGAACTATCCTTTTCCCTCGGCTGGGGCAGATTTCTGTCTGAAGTAGTTTCTCGAGGCTGTCCTTAAAGTCAGTGAAGAGCACAGGTATTGCGAAGGGGTCATCTCCCCCTGCGGGGGGCCGAGTGCCTCCCGTCTCTCTCCATTAGCTACAGCCCGTCCTAGACAGTTAACTGAGACTTAAACATCTTAAACTTGGTTGGATTAAATGCTTGCTATTTGGATGTCTAGCATTATTTGAGTTGAATCTTTGTATAACACCATATCAAAGAGCCACAGATCTATCTAAAATATGTTGGGTTTATATAGATATAGAGGGAACTGTTTTAAGGTTTTAAAGTCTACTGTCTGTGGTAATTTACAACCAGAAGAAAGTATTAGGTCCATTGAATAATACAAATATTTGCCTTTCGTAATTTACAGTTGTAAAACACAATAAAAGTTACAGTATAGAAATAGATATGCTATTACCCCAGAATTTAATCTTCTGTATCCGTGACATTAAGTAAAACATATCACTGAACAGAAAATCCCATATGTGGATGAATAAGAGGAAACCTTTTTTTCCTGTAAATTATTTCTCAAAAACATCCACTGTGTGATAAAGCTGTGGGATTAATTAATTTAGCACGCATCTATAATTGCCTTATCGCAATCCCTCTCTCCCAGGACTAATGCTAATGCTCCAAACCCCTAAGCATCTTCAAATGGAAGTTTTTTTTTCTAATCATAGCATGCCACAAACATATTTTCTTAGGTTCAACACATACAGAATTTTTGTACCTACTACATACAGGTACTGCGTTTATAGACAGATTGCGAAAGTGCATAGGTATTGCCACTACCTTATAGTAGAAACCACTTTAAAATGTAGTTGTTCTCTTCCTGTTAACGCTACGTACCGTTGGGAAGTTAAGTGCAAGACATAACTCATAGTTAGATATATAGGTGTATACCATTCCTATGCTATAGCTAAATCAAAAGATTTTAAACAAGGAGACACCACTGGATGAGCTGCTCTGACCTCATTTAATCAAGTTATTCTTTTAGAGAGCTCAGTACCTCATATTTAGCTCAGTAATATCTCCCAGAAAGCAACCAGTTCTTGGTTTGACTATTTTAACACAAATTTACATTCTTATAGTTGTCTATTCCACTTACATTTTTATGAACACAAAACACAAGATGTAACAAAGCACAGGTGGTTTTTTAACCATGAATATTTATTTGCATGAACACATTAGTTACTTATACTGTGTTCACACCTCTTGTGTACCTTTTCTAAGTAGGTGAATAAAATGCATCCTGAACAAGTATTAAGGAACACTCAAAGAGAGAGGTTTTTGAACTTTTACCTGGATTTAGCAGAAAGATCATTCTGAAGAGTTTAGCTGGACAGAGAACAGTGAGTTACCTGGCCTATTTGAATTTCATAAATGAAACAAACCCTAAGCCAAGAATTATTCATAGAAATTACTCAACCAATAGCTAGAATAACTATATTACATTCAGGATAATTTAAAACTTATTATAGGTGACTGGCAACAAAAAGAAGATAAATTATAAACTGGATTTCAGAAAATTATTCCTGACAAGAATAATTATTTCCTTCAAGATAAAATGTGTACCATGATTTTATTTAAAATCCCGGTCTTGGGTAATGTCTGATCCCATGAATAAACATAAGCAGGTGATCAGCAAGCTCTCCTTGAACCTGAACCCATCAGCCTGCTCAAAACCGTAACTTGGATGAAAACCCAGCAGTCCTAGACATGTAGGCCAGGAAACAACTACGGTAATTACATTTATTATTTAAGAAAAGGGACAGTGATGTGCGCGTCTTGCAGCAGGTACCTGCAGCCTTATGGGAGGAAGCAGTGTGTCCTACAGCCCTCTGGCGCCAAGTCTTTTTACTTCAGCAAATGCGCCACCTTGTTTCACCAACATATGTGAGCAGTCTGGAAAAAGTCTGTTGGGGGAACAGTCACTGCAAGTCCTCCTGCTTTTCTGGTACCTTAAACATTTTATTCGAATCCCTAACTAAAATATAGATGTGATGAGCAAGATGAAGCAAACTCCTTAAAAACGTGTCTCTTCCTTTTGCACAAGCAAGCCCTAACTTACATGAGAGAAGATAATCAGCACTTCCCAAGATGGCCCTTCTTTAAAATGACATCTTGTTAACATAATTTTTATTCTGGTTTCCAGCAAAACCAAGACTTGCAGTGTCTATCTACATGTGTCTGTTCCAGTCCATTCACTAACAATTTTTGGCACTATTTGGGCAATTTCAAATTTAAATTCGACAGAAGTAAGACTTTCAAATATATGCAGTCCCTAAAAACATTAGTTAACAAGTGTGTCAAACAGAGACAATTACTTACTTTCTGGAGGAAAGTCAGTTACAACTCAGTGTAGATTTATCCTGCAAAAGTCAGGAACCAGCCAGGAACTCTCATAGAATTCACCCAGCAGCCGATGGGCGTGTTAGCTACAAAAAGCAAGAGGAGAAGACAAATACGGATTAGAAGAGCATCAGGTATGAGCTCATAGGAAATCATACTCCACTAGATTATAGAATATCTTATTTTTAAGGACTGATTTTTTAAAGTTTAAGTTTACGTACAAGTCTTCCTATCAATTCTTTTAAATACATTTTTAAGTTTTATACCAATATTTTTTTTTCCTGTTTCTGGATTCCTGTTTGCAAAAGTGCCCAGTAAATAAACTTCTGCAGCACTGTAAATACACTTTCTTATGTCTTGTTCCAGCCGTATAGCAGCCTTCAGTCTTCAATAATGAAAACATGGAAATTTTACCAGCTGAAATTTGGTGGAAGAAGGAAGAAAGAGAAGCACTGGCAGAAAAAGGTGGGTCAGAAGCTGGCATTGACTGCATCTTCGGGAGCAGCGAAGAGCAGAAGGAGTGTTCCTGTGTTCCAGCTCCTGCGGCAGTCTGCTAGCCTTGTCACCCGTTGTCCAGGCTTGCTACAATTATGAGGTGGTCTTCAACCCTTTTCTATAAACTCATGGTTAGTTTTCCGGTTATTTCTTTAATCACTAACATATTTTACTTCCGAAGAGGGACACATTTCATTAGACAATGAAATGAAATGATTGCATCTCCCCTTCCTGCTTTAATTTTATCAACACCTTGACTTCTCCAGAGCTCTTCCCCAGTCAGAGAGAGAGGGAAGCAAGGGCCCACGATCTGAATGAAAGCTTGTCTCATTTCTTCTTTCTTTTTCTAATCTCATTTTTATTTTTGTAATTCTCACTTCTCCTCAGGTTATTTAAGATGACAGCAGCCTCTTGCCTCGTGTGCTGCAGAACTAAAACTATTTTCAGAAGCAGTAGACTCAAGGAATGAGAAATAACATCTATAAAACTTGTCCAGTTGGCTTACTTGATCTGTGTAGTACTTCAAGATACCTATTATTACAGACTTACTGGAATTCCTCGGTCCCCTTGAACATTGCACACTTGCTATCTTTTTTCTTAGTAAGAAAACCAACGGTATAACCTTAGTAGCATTTTTTCTTTCCCCCTTGAGATGTGTATCCTTACAGATTGTACTGTGTGATCCTCTCGATTCAAAAGTGTTCCCTGAGTAACTGCCATTGAATCTTGTAGCTACAATGCTACTCCCCCACCATATGTATTTTCTATACAGATCACAGCCTTTTTCTCACTTCTTGCACAAAAGCTTGCTGAGAATGAATGTGTGGAAGGTCCACAATATCTCCCTTAGTGCATATTGTGTTCTCTTTCCTTTAGCCCATGGAAGGCTGCAACAACCACAGCTGATAAAGGACAGAGAGAAAATGTGTTGCAGAATAAAGCGACAATGCAACAAATACAACTCATGTGAGAGAAAGGATATGTTATTGCAGGAAGGCAATAGCTTTGTGCGATGCCTGCAGTCAGACTGCATGGTCATAAAGGCAATTCCTGGCTTTCTGACCCACCTGCCAGAGACTCTGCAGAGGAATCTCATTGTGCCTGGTCTCAGTGCACCAGCACATTGGTGTGAAGAAGCTGAGATCATAGAATCATAGAATCATTAAGGTTGGAAAAGACCTCTAAGATCATCAAGTCCAACCGTTAACCCAACACCACTATGCCCACTGACCCATGTCCCTAAGCGCCTCATCTACACGTCTTTTAAATACTTCCAGGGATGGGGACTCCACCACTTCCCTGGGCAGCCTGTTCCAAGGCCTGACCACTCTTTCAGTAAAGAAGTTTTTCCTAATGTCCAGTCTAAACCTCCCCTGGTGCAACTTGAGGCCATTTCCTCTTGTCCTGTCGCTGGTTACTTGGGAGAAGAGACCGACCCCCACCTCGCTACAACCTCCTTTCAGGTAGTTGTAGAGCGCGATGAGGTCTCCCCTCAGCCTCCTCTTCTCCAGGCTAAACAACCCCAGGTCCCTCAGCCGCTCCTCATCAGACTTGTTCTCTAGACCCTTCACCAGCTTTGTTGCCCAGGGCTACAAGGGGCTACCCAGTCTAAATATACACTTCTGTGAGTTCCGTCAGAAGAAAGAACGCTCAGAGCCAGAATACGTACATCTCTTGAATTACTGAACAGAAAATAAATCAGAAACCCAAATGGTTCCATCTCAGTTCAGCATGTCCAAACTCATTTCCTTGTATTATTATTATCATTCAAATAAGCCTTCCCTCAAAAAAATAAACCACAGTGTGAGGAAAAATCATTGGTCCTGCAGGTGTGATCAGGGAATGACTGAGACATGACAGTGCTCTTGTAGAAGTTTGGACAGCCTGAGCTTGCCTCAGTCATCTTTTCCTGTGGAGGTAACATCCTGCACAATGTACTTTTGTGTCATTTCTGACACTCTCATTTCAGATGTTGTAAAATCCTGGAAGCAAGAGAAGGGACCAGACAAAGAGGGGAGGAAATAGAAAAGAAAATACCATCTGACAACAAATATCCAGTCCCTTGTGTCATCACAAGATTCGCATGACTTGTCAAGATAGGCACCAATCTGATCAAAATGTGTCTGCAGCTGGCACGGCAAAAGTGCCAAGCTTTGGAAACCACCTCTTGTTATTATAACCTACATAGCAGAGGGGGCCTGCAGCATTTGGCCAGTCCATACGGGTTTTCTTTTCACATAGTGGCCGTTCTTCTTTCTGAGCAAAACTTAGCAGATTGAGATTAATGCATTTCTGCTAATCAATGATAGCAAACTGGACAAGAAAAAGGCGGTTGCATGATTAGCAGCATTTGCACAGGCTACTTTTCTATGGGTTTCTCAAGAGCTGATTCTCTTGAGTCTCCCAGTAGGGTTGAGTTGACATCGCAGCCTTCCCTCTAAGAGGGCATGAATTTACCTGGGCACATTTGTGTACATTGATAGTAACAGAGTTGTCTGAGGTCTGTCCTACTGTCAGGCTAATCAGGTTCAAAGAGAAGTTGACAGACAGATGAATGGACATCTACCATAATTAGAGATGGCAGATTTCTTTAGTAAATCATCCTAAAACTAGTTAATAAAGGATATAAGAACATTTCTCTCTAAATTGTATCTGTCACTTGAATACTTGGAGCTAACCTGCTAAATTGTCATTTCATACACAGTTCTCTCTGCCACTGTGAGACTGATGAGCCTTTTAATGCAAATTCTTCTCATTATCGGATTGATTCCTCAACATTTGACGGCCTCTCCTTCTGGCTAATTAGATGGTCAAAAATATTCTGATTAATCTGTGTTTAATCAACCAAAAGCATTTCATTAGAAAACTCTACCCTTCCAAGAAGTTTCACCAAATATAAAATGGGTTTTTTGATGGGAATTTGTCTGATTATTGACAAAATTCCATCTCTTCTCCTACCCTCCATTCCCCATCTGAGCACTCTGAGTGCTTCAGGTCCCGGATCCCAGAGCAGACTAATGGAGAGATACGGGGAGAGTGTTTCTGAGGAACAAATTCAGGGGAATACTGCAGGACCAAGAAGGAGGTTCTAGACAGTCCTTGGTGGCCAAAAGGGCAAGCCAATCTGGGGCCTCCTGTGGCTCATAAGTGAAACCATAATTTTCAGTTATGGTGACCCTGCAAGATTCTCACATATGCACTGCATATCTTTCAGATATGATAAATTTGTGGACAAATTGAAGGTGGACTTGCCAGGGTGAAATGTTTAAAGTAGCTGTATGGATCCTAAGCTTTTGAAAAGTGACTCCTGATTTAGGTGGTCTTCAGTTTTGAGTTCTCATTTCTCAGAAGGTACCTTTTTTTCAGGTATCAGGCTTTCAGATTATTTTTAGGTAGTTTTCAGGTCCTCAAAATATTGAGCAGCTGCTCTGTGAAAGTCAAAACCCTCAGGGGTCTCTAGTGTCAGAAGCCCAAAGTGGAAGTAACCAGAAATCTCCTGCCGCTCTGTAGTGGCAGTTTGTTCTGCTCCGTGGTTCCAGGAGTTAGATAACGGAAAGTGGCTCACTATTTCCTGAGTGATTAAGAAGAACAAGTACTAATTCTCATTGCCCTCAGATAAAAATATTAGGTCATTCAGTTCTGGGGGTTTTTTTTGTGATGCTGCCCTAGGAGAGGGGAGACCTTAGCTTACAGGGAAAAATCAGAACAATTTTAGGAACTAAGTATTCTGGTATTTGATGTATTAATTAAGAGGTAACAGTGGTTACTAAAACAAACATACTACAGAAAGAAGAAATGACATACTTTGCACACCACAGACAGAATGAAAACATAGGACCACATTATGCTCTCATAACAGTTAATATAATTTTTATTCTCTTGCTTTCAGAATAATTGTACCTGGTTTACTTTAATACAACACCATAATCTGGCCCATATTTTAAGGTACTTCCTATTTCTTTCCAAGATGTTTTTGGGTGCAAAACTGAACAAGAAGTCCAGGCGGAGGACTGGTAAATGACTTCTGTCATTTACCAAGGGAAAAAATGGTTCTAGTCTTGCATTGACTGTGTTACGCTGGTAAATGTAAATAGTGAAAATTCATGAACAAGATTATTTCCAAAGCATGAGATCACAATACTAAAAACTAATTGAATTCTGAGTTCTTTGGATTGTTTAGTCTATTAGCTGTTGAGAAGTTGTAGCTGGTTTTCAAGTTTTTCCCTGTAGCAAGCCAAAGACTTGCTTGAAGAGAAAACAAAAGAAAGCCAAACTGAGATTCTGGGTCAATTCTGGACTTACAGAGAAACACCAGGTATGGAAAACTCACAAGAAAATTACAGGACATGCCAACGTTATACTTTTACACTGTCCGGTTATATAAAGAAAACTGGAATTAAAGATTTGAGTTTTATTTCAATAGAAATAAACTAAGAATTAACTATTATTTATTATTTCTGTCAGTTCTATATTTGTCCAAAATTATGTTACTTTCTTAAATATTTTTATGTTTTTACAGTTATCGTTTACAGCGATAACTGTAGTACAGTTACTGCTACAGTACTGTGAAAGGAACAAAGGAATAAAATTAATTTATATATTTTATATCACCCATTGAACAGCATTGAATTGTCTGTATTCCTCTACAAAGCCAGAATAAATACAAATCAAGTATAGTCTAGTGGTGCTCAGCATGTTTAGGTGATCATTAGAGATCTTGTAGAGATTGACAGCATAAATGCATTTGAGTTTCTTTAAAACTAAAACTTTCCCTTTGACTTTAAAATGTTCTATACATCACAAAAGTTTCTATATGACAAAGTAGAAGTAATTTTAAACAGGTTTCAGCTGTTCAATAGTAATTTGTTAGTATTTAGCTGCTACACAATGGAAAAGAATGTAATATGGTTTAATTAGCACTGTCAAAAAGGTACTAAAATTAACTTGGCAGGAGGGATAAAGTTAACAAATCTTAGCCTTTTGTCTCTCCATATGATCAACACTCATATAGCAAAGTTATTTGACCTGTTAAGAGATGCATAAAACTACACACCAGGCCTCCTTTATTGTAGCTTATTGTCTTGGACACCACAGGAAGAAAGACAAAACAGCAGTAATGTGGTTTAATTAGGCCAGAGCTTGATTAACTTTGCCCATTGGGGATCTCTTCCAGAATTCACTAATCTAGTGCAGAGATTGCTCATTTGTACCATCTGGTGGAAGGCTGCCCACTGCCCTGCTGTCCTCTTAGCACTTCACCTAGGCTGGCCTCACCGCAGGGAGCTGGCTGCCTTCAAATCACACAGGAGCTGGGGGGATGGAGGGGAGACTTCGGACCTGTGCTCTAGCAGCCAGAGAAACCCTGACACCCCTTCACCTGCTGACTCACAAGATACCTCTCTAATATTGTTTTAAAGCCCTGCTTGTCAGGAAAGCCAGCTCTTGATTGACAGCTACCTTGAATAGATAAATATCCAGCTGCAGCAACACGAATGTGACCTGATCTAGATTACTTGCCATCAGCCTAGGAGAATGAGATTGGAAGAAAACACAGCGCTTAATCCTGCTTAAGACCACTATAAACTACCTTTATAGATTAGATTAGTGACATCACTTTCAAAAATACTGAAATAAATATCAGCTTTTTGTTAAAGGTAATTAAAAATACATGGGGTTTTTTGCTAGTAGAAGATGTAACATCTCTTTCTCTTCTAAAATCAGGTCAGATATGAGGGTGTTTCCCAAAGAAAGGAGCAGGGGCAGTGGTAAGGAAATGTTTGCATCTCATCCAAACATTCCATTTTCATTTTCCTTCTGATGTTGCCTCTTCCTTTCCCTGTTATAAATATTTCATTGTTATCGCATTTAAAATGATACTTGAAGTGCTGTGTTTTGCATCCTAA